>NW_006780611.1:3081988-3088233 GCF_000442215.2 Lipotes vexillifer | reverse complement strand
CACCCACCCACCCACCTGCCCACCTGCCCAGTCTGGCAGAGGCTGGCTAGCACTGGCCCCACCCACTGAATGCCAACGGGTCCCCTCACTCTAATCATTCCGACCCCCAAACACCCTGTAAGCTTCTCAAACCATTTACAGTACCACCACTGTTGGGCACTTTTTCTCTAGGGCTATTTACCTGTGGAAAAGACAGACTTTAGTTAAACTATCCCAATGGCTTAACCAACATTTTTTCCCCTATTGCTAAAATAACTGCATTGTGAAAATGGATGTTCTCTTTTTACCCTGTACCTTTCCGTAGAGAATAAAGAGTGATAGTTTCCTACCCCACCCATCACACCCCGGGGCATCCACAGTTCTCTGCGGCATCCCTCTGAGCAGTGTTCTCTGTGTGCACGTCTACACAGACGTGCAGCGGTGGAGTTTTCCATATAAATGGAGTTGTTGGTAAAGATGGGATTGTTTTACAAATTGCTTTTTAAACAATCATATGGCAGGACAGCATTTTCAAAGAATTTATTTAAATCATCCCCTAAAGGTTTTCTATGATCTAAGAAGACAAGTGAGATTATTTTAAATTAAATGTCTGCTTTTACGTCCTGTGCCTTTATATTTGGTTGTGGTCCACTTGGGACTCCTGATCTACGCCCTGGGGCTGTGGCGGTCAGCGCCTTTTCTGCCTCACCCAGGCGCCCCTTGGGTTAGCCTATGCACTTGTCGTCCTCCCTGGCACTCTGAGGGCTCTCTGGGGTCACCTTCCTCAACGTGGTGTCCCCGGGGTACAGGGCCTGGCCCCTGAAGGGAGGTGTCGTGGATAACGTGGGGAGGAGGGCTGGGTGCAGTGCTACTCATGCCAGCGTTACTGTTTGTTTGTGATTAGAAGATAAATGCAAGACAGAGTATCTAGTCTGGTTTTTGATGAAACAGTTTGGTTTACATCCCGTTATTTTAAGTATTGTTTAAATGTTGCCGTGGTGAATCCCCAGCGGTCCGGGCTCCCAGCCCTGCAGGGTGGGGAGTGGGGAGGCTGTGTGCGCCCTGCCCCCGCCCTGGGGGCCCTGTGCTGCGCCCCCTTCCCGCGTGGAGCATCTTCACGGGTTGTGTCAGAATGGCCCAACCCCCCAGGTCCCAGGGGTGCTGCAGAGCCACAGCCACGTTGTTATTTAGGCCTCACCTCTGTCTGCTGCTGGCCTGGATCTGTCTGCTCTCCTGTACCTGTCAATTGATCATTTTTTCCCTTTGGGTCATGTTTCTTCCTTTGAACCCTGGGATGGCCCGGGAAGCCTCACTTCCGTCGGTCTCTCTCAGTGGTCTTGGCTGACGGCCTTTCTTCCGGCCTCTCCGCTGTCACTGAGTCCCACCTGGCGTGGGCTCCATGGCCGCCAGCCTGAAGCACAGACTCCTTGGGCCTGTGCAGAGTGGGGCGGCTCCGTGTTTGGGTTTCCTCCCCTCCTGGTCGACCCCCACCCCGACCCCCGGGCTGTCCCAGGCAGTGAGTGAGCTCTGGTGGCAGGTGTGCACCCTTGGGGTCAGATGGTCTTGACCCCGAGAGCTCATCCCTGCCCCGTGGTGTGGACTCTCTGGGGGTTGAGTAGCTTAGCCTCTGTCAGACCGAGCCTGTACCGCACCTGCTCTTTTGTTCTTGGTTTGGTCCAGCTGAGCCCCCTCGGAACCAGCAGTGCCCTGTTTCCTGTGCCCCCGCCAGGGGCGGTCACCGTGTTTTCTGCTCCTGGGCCCGTCCCTCGGCTCTGACTGCGCTGCTCTCTGTGCTCCCCTAAAAAAATACAGGGGGTAGTTATCTCATTCTGAAAATAAGGGTCATTTCGATTCTCTCGGCTTTTCCAAGACAGATTAGCATAGGGGCTCTCTGAGTTAAATGCCATTCCTTCTTTACATCCAAGAGTACCAAATGGCCCGTTGTGAGAAATGACACCAGTATTTCCTGGGATAAAATAATAAGCCAGCTAAACAGATGAAGAAAACTCACCCAGGCTCCTGCCCACACCCCGCGGCAGCCCGCACCCTGCGGACCCGGGCTGAGGCAGCCCCGCTGCTTGTGACCCAGGAGAGGAGCCTGAGGTCTGGGGAGGGCTTTAGTCCCCTGCTTGCCTTTCCTTATAGCTGAGGAAGTGTCTCAGTGCTTTGAAGGCCCTTGAAAGAGAGCAGGTGGATGGAAGGCCTCCAGAGGAGCCCTCTGATTATGTTGACTCGGTTCCCTGAGAACGGAAAATAAATCCAGCTCTGCTCTAGTTTGGGGAGGATGCTGAATCGAGTTTCCCAGCGAGGAGGTCTCTGTCCCGACGAGGTGACTTGCACTGCTGTCTGCGAACTTGATCTTGCAGCAGGAAGGGTGTTGTGATGGGCGGGACCCGGTGCTGGGCAGCCCTTACAGAGCAGGGCAGTGAACCCCGGGGAGACGTGGTTTCCCCATCTGTGAACTGGCGGCAATGACACCTCCTGCCTCGGCTGCCACGAGAAACTCCGGAGCCAGGCCATGTGCAGAATCAGGTGGGCCTCCATCCCAGGGTGTGCTCAGGGCGTGTGGGCATAGGGTGCCTCCTGGGACCACAGAGTTCCGAGGCTGGGCACCTTGCTGGGCCAGCCCCGCGGGCAGAGCGGTGCACAGTGCAGGAGGGGGGCAGCTGGGCTGGTGCAGGTTCACGGGCGCACTCGGGCAGAGGGGAGCTCAGGGCTGGCCCCGGTGCACTCTTCATCCCAGTCCCATGTCACGGGGAAGGGGACAGGGCCGCCTGGGTCTGCCTGCCAGGGCCTTGGCTGAGCACACAGCCCGGGTCCGAGTAACCCACCCCTCCCCCATCACCCGGGTGACTGTCTGGTACCTAAATATTTCCGTTTTCCATTTTTAAGTTGTTTTCTCCTTTAACCCACCAGCTTCTTGGGGCGTTTGTTCCTCCTCATCTCCGTGCCCAAGGGTCCAGAGTTTAGGGACACAGGGAGGGCCTGCTGCCTCTCGTCACTTTGTCCCGACATGGGGATGACCCAGTGACCACCGAGGGGCGGGGGATAAACACAGTGTGGCCCATCCATACAGTGGAAAGTCTTATACCATAAAAAGCAGGGAAGCACTTCACAGGCTATGACACGGTGACCCTTGGAAACATCGTGCTCAGTGAGAGAAGCCAGACACGAAAGGCCACGTGTCCCGTGATTCCACTGAGGTGAGATGTCCACACAGGCACATCCATGGGGGCAGGACGCAGCCTGGTGGCTACTGGGGGCTGGGAGGGGCAGAGGGAAAGGGGAGTGACTGCTAATGAGGTCAGGGTTTGTCTGGGGTGATGAAAATGTTCTGGAATTAGATCGTGGTAATGGTTACCCAACCCTGTGAATACACTAAAGCCCACTGAGTGGTGCACTTTAAAGGGGTGAGCTTTACGGTACGTGCATTATATCTCAATAAAATAACCCTCCAAACCGAACCAAACCAACAAAAAAACTCGTTTGGTGAATGAGGGGGAGCAGATGAAGGAAGGGAGGTAAGAGTGCTGTTTTCCTTTGCACAGAAGGACAGACGTGCTTCCAGGGAGACGTGGTGATTAGAAGTTGGATCTGCTCTGTGGTCTACACGGCCGTGAGGCTGTGCCCGGTTGGATGTGTGTCCGGGGCCGTGGCCTCCTGTCTGGGCTCCTGAGGCCCCCCACGGAGGCCCCAGCTGGTTGGTTTCCCCACGGGGTGCTAGCCTGGAAGGATCCTCCCTGTTTTACTTTCCGATTTCCTCTGTGAACAGAGGATGGAGAGGGAGGGTGTTCACAGGCGGCTCTCCCAGCCCAGCACCTGGTGGGAGTCAGGCCGTGTCGGGCTGCTGCTGGGGAAGCGATGGAAGCCCGGGTGTGAGGTGTGCACAGATGCGGAGGGCTGGCCTGCTCTGACGGAGCGGTTACAAGCCCCGGCTCCGGGACGGATGGCAGGTCCACACCCTGACCCCACCCACTCCTTACCAGGCTGCCACCGGGCCGGCTCGTTGTTTCTCTGTACCCCATTTCCCAAGGGGTGCAATGGTGGCCGTAATAGAGTTAATGCGTTTAAAACACACAGAAGAGTGCCTGGCATCTAATAACCACTCAGTAAATGTTAGCAGTTATCATTATTAGGATTATTGTCATTTTTACCCACTTAAAACTTTCTAAATATATTCCGGGCTGAAATGTTTCTTTTCTTGAAGAACATTTTCCTTGCAAAGTTGCCATGCACATTTGCAAAATACAACAAAAGTAAATAAAATCAAAAGAATAGGATGCGCAATTTAAAAAAATTTTTTTATGAGTGTTATGCTGGATGATAGCAGTTTTTATAAGGATCTAATTTCTTCAGATGTCTGATAAGCCATTTCAATTAGGCATCTGCTTTGCATTTTAATGCTTTTAAGTTATGCTTTCTCATTAGATTTTTTATGCTTGGAGGAGGAAATTATTTAGAGCACCATTGCCTATTCTTTCCTTCAAACACATCTGTGTTTTTGCTTTCTTGGTGTTTGCTCATAGCGTAGAAGTATTTACGCAGTGTGGTTTTGGGAAATCTAACCTTGGAAACGGGTTTTTAGAGGGGTTATTACTGAATGAATATGTGAATATATGAGAAGCAGAATTTTAGAAATCTTAGGAAAAAAACGTTCAGACCTCAGTGAGTATAAGTAATAAATTGATATTTTAGGTCCTCTCTTCTTAGGATGTGAAATGCCTGAGAAGGAATGATTTACAATATGTTAATTATGTTAATTAATTGGAGAGGATTCAGAATATGAATTATCTGCAGCTAATTAGGTATTAAAATTGAGAACCATTAAGCGATGAGGTGGAAGATGCCAAGTCATCTAGCCAGAGCGAGGAAAACGGGCGGGCGTGGGGAGGCGGGTCCTGCCGGCCGAGCGCACATCCTCGTTCACCCCGTGGGCTGACGGCTCCCTGTCTTTCCCCTGCCCCGCGGCACAGATGAGGAGGACGTGGACACCGCTGACGTCTCCTGCGTGCCTGCGGACGCGCTGCGCAACGTGGAGGCCGACACGTACTGGTGCATGAGCCGGCTGCTGGACGGCATCCAGGTGAGCCCCCCCGGAGGCAGCGCCACCCCGTGGCGTCCCTCTGGCGGAGTTCATACTCCTCAGGGTGACTGTGTGTCTGCGGGCGCACACGTGCCTCTGGAGCCGGTTGGAGGGCACGGTGCAGGGCTCGGAGGGACCAGGCCCCCCCTGCAGAATCCGATCCCCGCCGGTATTCCACCCCCCGCCCCACTCGGCCGCCGGTGACTGTGGTCCTGCCCCCCAGCGCGGGGCGTCGTTGACGAGCCTTTTCACTGTCTGCGTGAACTGTGTTCAGAGGAACCCGCCTCTTAAAGGGCGTCAGACTTAAGGCCTTGGCTCCGCCTCCGTGAAACCGGGCCGTCAGCGGCCAAGCCCCACCTACCCCGCCCGCCTCGGGTCCAGGGATCTCAGCGCCCGAGGACCAGTGACGCTGCCGGGTCCCAGAGGGAAGCATGAGCTGGAGGGCATCCTGCTCCCCGTGACTGGGGCTTCTGCTGGACCTGGTGTCAGCTGGGCCCCTGGCTGGGATTCTGCCTGGAAAGCCGGAGTCTTCCGGGGCCTGGGATGGTTTTATGGAATCATCCATTCCCCTAAATCAGGGGGAAACTCACACACAGTGCCCGGGGCGGAGGACGTTGGCAGGTCAAGAGCAGGAAGATGGGCTGGAGCCTTGCGTGTGGCGGGAAGTGGCCGCGGTAGGTAGACGGCCCTGGAGCCAGCTGTGGGCCATTTTAGGCTTGTCTGCTGCCCGCACAGCTTTCCCAGACGCTTGCCTGGGGCCGGTGCTGCACCCACTCTGGGGCGGGAGAAGGGATTTAGGGCCGAGCTCCCGGGCTCACCGTGGGGTGAAGGGGAGAGGTGTGAGCGCTGCGGCATAAGGCATAAACCATGCTCCGATGACACGCATGCGGGGCAGAGTGGGACCTGGAGGGGGACCGTGAATTTGCCAACAGAGGAGAGGAAGAGCCCGGGTCAGGGTTTTGGTCTGAGGTTCGTTCTGGTCACTCACTGGAGGACGGTCCAAAGACGGCCGCCACAGGACGGTCGCTGTGCGGGGGCCTTGGGTTCTGCCAGGATCCCTTTGTCCCAGGTAAGGAGGGCCCTTCTACCTGAAGAGAGAGGACTGGTGTTGCGGATGCACTCGTCACAGGCGTTTCCCACCAGCTTTGGCTTTTCCTGAGCTGTTGTCATAGCAGGCATTCCT
>NW_006780611.1:3076512-3081905 GCF_000442215.2 Lipotes vexillifer | reverse complement strand
CATTCCTGATGCCGCCCACTGGAGAGGCCTCAGCTAAGCTGCTTGATTGGAAATGGTCCAAGCAAGGTTTTTCTAAGATGTCATCTAAAGACTGAGTGAGGCCCTGAGGTTTAATTTGAGTAAATCAGCTAGGACGATTCTATTGACGAAAACTGTGTGGGTTCCCATTCCCCTTGCTAACTTAGGAATTGACAAAGAGAAAGCAGAAGCCCTTTCTGGAGTTGAACAATAGAAAGCTTGTATCTGAGAGCCCATCAGAACTCCTCCTGACTGATTTTGTATCTTGTAAAGAAAAATGTGCCTGCTGGCGACAGATTTTGGCCCCAGCATCAATTCATCATTTCTCTACTCTGCTAATGTTTTCATATTTTTCAGTCTTTCTCCCCAAACTTAAGACTCTTTTCCTCCTCGGAAAGGAGATTGAATCATAA
Organism: Lipotes vexillifer; assembly: GCF_000442215.2. Classification (NCBI taxonomy): domain Eukaryota; kingdom Metazoa; phylum Chordata; class Mammalia; order Artiodactyla; family Lipotidae; genus Lipotes; species Lipotes vexillifer. The sequence continues at coordinate 3,081,474 of NW_006780611.1, read as the reverse complement.
TCTGAAACTTTTTATAAATTTCAGATGTCATTTTTCTGATCATGAGCGATGGAACTTCTGCTATTTAAATACAAGATTATCCGGGTTCTATTTGTAAATAAAATCAGCTGTACAATGAAACCGATGCTGGCTTTTCATTTTTCACCTGAGATTTGTTGTCTGATGAAATGGTTTCTTGACAAGGGTGCTGCCTGGAAGGCATAATGCTTCTTTGGCGTGTGTGTGTGTGTGTGTGTGTGTGTGAGATTACCACGCACGCCAGGCCAACGGCAGCCGTCTTTCTGTCACATGCTCACGACTGATTCCACGTGATCCTCACGTGAGCAAGCGTTCAGCGATGCCCATTACCAGCATCCAGGGAGTTTGGGGGGGCTCTTCTGTAATTCCCTTAGATGAGGCCATCCCCCGTGACCCCATGCGAGCTCCGTGGGGGACTTTTCAGTGTGTGCAAGTACTCTCGCCATTGTAGTTTGGATAAGTGTGAGGATATGAACTGACTTAAAATCAAGAGGAAACATGGACCAGGTGTCATAAACCCATTGTACGCTATTATAAATAACATATTTTTATGATTAATGTTTTCCAAAACAAAAATGTTTAGTGAGAAGAAAGGCATGGTTTTACTTTACGTGCCTTGACAGAAGACAGCTGAATTCTCACATGTGTTTCTCCAGTCAACCTGTTGTAATATGTTTTTTTGGTTGAAGTTTATGAAGAAAACCCAGCCCCTCACAGGTATGTAGTTGGAAAAGGGAAAAGTATTTCAACAGCCCTTTCAGGTTATTTTGGAAGTTTTCCCTTTAATACTGTACCACAGCCGAACAGATGGTAGTTTCTTAAAGGTCACTTGCAGCGTGAATGTGAAGCCATAGCAGTGAACATTTTGTGCTCAGCCACAGTAAAATTCATTGACCTGTCTTGCACTTGGAATAGATCTTTTACACACGCTTGGTTCTGTCACATCAGACACTGGTCATTGGAAAATCCTGGATGCCCGAGGTATGCAGATCTTCTAAACATTGGTGCGTTTCATCATACCGTATCAAAAACTCACCTTTGTTAGTGTTACCACCGTCTCATAAGGAACTGTCAAGCCCAGAGTGGTGGATAAAAGTTCTCTAAAATTCAGATTTGGGCTTAAAAGTGCAAATATTATTATTGGCAGCAAACACTGTGAATTGGTTCCCTTGAGGTGACAGGGTAACAACTTTGTTCATTTTTGAGAAAATGTCTGCCAGATACCCAAGTTTGAATAACCAGTTTGCCTGTTGGTCATTCTTTCAAGTACGTTTTCTCCTGGAAAATGTATCCAGTTCTGCTCTCAGCTCAGAGAATTGCACCAAAAATTGCTTTTCTGGAAGAAATGCAGTGTTTTCAGGTGCATGTCTCCAGAGCTTTACACGTGCTCCCCATTTTCCCCATAGAACACTGAAAAGATGTTTATCAAGGGTCAAGATTCAACCCAATACTAATCATAAGATTAGGAACTTCCCTGTGTCACCCAGGACATCCTTAAGTGAAACTGCCTCTTTTTAAACCACGAACGTGCGGCACTGAGGACGGTTGTGGACGGGGCCTTGGTCTGTGCCGCGAGCCAGCACTTCTGCTTGCCACCACTTCTGTAGCATGACAGCAAATGCCAACACGACGACAGAGGTCGATGATGCCTCGGTATCATTTTGAATGCAGTTTGGATCTCAAAGGCTGCTTGAAAGGGTCCCAGGGAGCCCAGCGGTTGGCTGAGCACTGTGGGAGCTGCAGCCCTGCAGGGAGAGATGCTCTCATGGAGAGGCCCCCAGGGTGAGCTCACAAGAGGAAAAGTACAAGATGGAGAAAGTGCGCCACGAGTGAATATCGGCTGGCACTGGGGCTGGGGGAGCTGTGCCCTGGACTTGGGATCCTACAACAGTGGGTCTTTCTGCCCACGTCCTGCTCCTTGGATCCTGGGCATCATGAGTTGACTGCATGTTCCCAGTGGGGCCATTGGGAACGTGAGGTGGAGGGCCCTGACGTGGGCTTTCCTGTCTCGTTGGCAGGATAGAGCCACACTCGTGTCTCATAATGAGGTCGAATGTCCTCAGGTACGACGTGAGGAGTCCAGCCAGAGATTTAATTTTTAGAAATAATTTGGTGGGGGAATTCCCTGGTGGTCCAGTGGTTAGGGGCTTGGCACATTCGCTGCCATGGGCCCGGGTTCAATCCCTGGTCGGGGAACTAAGATCCCACAAGCCACGCAGCGTGGCCAAAAAAAATTTGGTGGGCCATTATTTCTTCCAGTGGTTTCACGGATTGTGTCTGTCTAATGCCGCCTTTGGAGGTGATTTTTGGTTAGGTCACCAAAGGCCGTCTGAGCCAGTCCAGCTGATGGGCTGCTTCTTTACAAAGGACCGCCTTGCAACAGGCCAGCAGGACCTGGGCCTTGGGGCCGAGGCGAAGAGTGCCCGTGTGCTTTCTGAGGGTGGAAGCTGCTCGAAGGCCTCTGCTGCGGCGCCGGGGCAGGGCAGGCCCAGGTCCCAGGCCAGGTGGGCGAGCCCTTCTCTGGCTTCTCGGGGATTATTCTTGGGCCTTTGCCAGCCTTCTCACTTCACTAACGACATGACGCCAGGGTTGTCGGGGAGCTCTCACCTCTTGAGTTACGGCTTCCATACTTGCCTGCCCTGCAGTCATACTATTACTCTCAGATTCATTACTTAGCAGGACAGCCTCTTTGAGTAGAAAAGGACTGTTGCCTTTTATAATCAGTCATTTACATTTTCTTTCCTTGGGGAAGAATTACTCAATTCTGAGAACTGGTTGCTGGCGTGGAAGGGATGGGAATATTGGGGAAAGTGACGATATTATCTTGGAACTTGCCAGAGAAAAGGCCGGAAACGTGGTGGTGTAGTGACTGGCAGAGAAAGGCTGGGAATGACCTGACCTGTGACTGGGGGCTGGAGGGGACACTGTCTTGCGGGGGGCGGGGTGGTCCCTCAAATACAGCTGCTGTGAGTTAGCCAGGGGGAGAAAAGGGACGACGTATCACAGGGAACCAGAGCCTGCACAGGGAGCCCTTGGAGAAGGTTCTGCTCCGAAAAGGAGAGTGGCCCGAGGCACGCTCAGAAGGTGGCCCAGGATGCTCAGGAGGAGGCGGAACCTCGATCTGTTGCCGCCTCTCAACCAGACTCCAAGGAAAGAGAACAAAGGACCGGTGCGTTGCTTGGGAAGGTGGTGGAGAGGATGCTTACGTGGCCTTTGTCGTTCACATCAGGGGTCTCCAGCTGGAAGGGGCAGCGGAGCAGCAGGAGGAGGGTGCAGAGCCAGACCTTGTGCCAGGCCCGCGGGTGGGCAGCGAGGGGCTGGAGCGCCCGCTCCACGTGGCACTTTCCTGTCTCGCATCCAGAGGTGTCACGCGCGGGGTGGAAGCGCCTTCAGAGCTGTGATGTTAGAGCTCCAGTCGATAACAGTGAGGACTCTTGGCAACATTTTAGAAACGTTTATTAAGTAGACAAGAATGTGTGGGTTACTGGGCTGAAGCAGAAGGTTCATTAAGAGTGAGTGATGGTGCGCCAGTGCAAAAATGAAGATTAAAAAAATCAGTTTACAGTAGCATCGAAAACAGTGAGATCCATGTTGTTGCCTGGGTGAACCGTTCATTCCTTTTAATTACAAAGCGGTGCTCCATCGTGTGAATCTATCACAGTTTGGTTAAACATCCTTCAGTTGGTGGAAGCCAAGGCTGTTTCCAGTCTTCGGCTGTGAGGGGTGAAGTTTCCGTGAACACTCATGTAGTCGTCCTCTTGTTGACGTGTGTTTCTTGTCTCTTGGGTCAATACTTAGGAGTGGACTTGCTGGGCAGTGGCGTAGGGCTATACTTAGTTTTTATGGAAAACATCCAGATCTTTTCTCCGAATTGGTTGCGCTGTTTCATAAACCCATCAGCACTAAGGTCTGGCTGCCACACATCCTCACCGGCGTTGCACGGCCCTGTTTTTATTTCTGCTGGTTAGCAGTCGTGTGTGTGTGTGTGTGTGTGTGTGTGTGCGTGTGCGCGCGCGTGCATGCATCTGTATCTATGTATCTATATTGTTGGGCTGCACTCCACAGGCTTGCAAGGCCTGTACTTGCCCAGCTTTAAGAGTGAAGAAAAAGCCTGGAGTCAGCAACAGAGACATCTGCTGTTTAATGGACGGGGGAGCTTAGCTCCTGGCACAATTCCTCACCATGTGCAGCGGGCGGTGGGCAGGGCATGGCGGCTGTCTTCACTCCCCAGGGAAGGGGACGTTGCCAGTTTTAGGGGGAATTGACCTCAGGTGGGCTTGTCAGTTACCAGGGAAACCAGCAGAGAGGCATGCCCCTCATGGCCCCTTTGATAAGAACAGTCACTAGCTGGGGCCTGGGGCAAGTATGAAGGAAGGTCAGTCACATGAGCAGGTGTAGGTGAAGCAGGCGCTGGTCCAGCAGGGACGTACAGAGAGCAAGAAAACAGCCATCCTGAGTGGCCTGACCATACGGTGTCTATATATCCATATCTATGTCCATGTCGAGAGAGGGAACGAGAATATTTTTTCCCAAGTTTGTGGCTTGTCAATATACACTTAAAAAAAAAACTATTTATTTATTTATTTATTTATTTATGGCTGCGTTGGGTCTTCAACGCGTTGCTGTGTGCGGGCTTCTCATTGCGGTGGCTTCTCTTGTTGCGGAACACAGGCTCTAGGCGTGTGGGCTTCAGTATTTGTGGCACGTGGGCTCAGTAGTTGTGGCTCGCGGGCTCTAGAGCGTAGGCTCAGTAGTTGTGGCGCATGGGCTTAGTTGCTCCGTGGCATGTGGGATCTTCCCGGACAAGGGCTAGAACATATGTCCCCTGTGTTGGCAGGCGGACTCTCAACCACTGCGCCACCAAGGAAGTCCCTCAATTTACTTTTAAAAAATGCCTTCTGGGGCTTCCGGGAAGATCCCACATGCCGCGGAGCGGCTGGGGCC
>NW_006780611.1:3073884-3076476 GCF_000442215.2 Lipotes vexillifer | reverse complement strand
GAAAAAAAAAAAAAAAAAAAAAGTCTTCTGCTGAGCAGAAAATTTTAATTTTGTTGAATTCTAATTTATTATTATTATTTTTTGTGGTGACGGTTGTCTGTGTCCTAACCAAAAAGCCTTTTCGTACGCCCAGCATGCCAGGGTATTCTCCTATGTTTTTTGTCTAGAAACTATAATTTTAGTTTTTACTTTTAGGTCTGTTGTCTAGCTTGACTTAATTTTTCTGTATGGTGTGAGGAAGGCACCATGGTTCTTTTTTTTTTTTTTTTTTTTTTTTACACGGGCCTCTCACTGCTGTGGCCTCTCCCGCCGCGGAGCACAGGCTCCAGACGCGCGGGCCCAGCCGCTCCGCGGCACGTGGGATCCTCCCGTACCGGGGCACGAACCTGTATCCCCTGCGTCGGCAGGCGGACTCTCAACCACTGCGACACCAGGGAAGCCCCATGGTTCTTTTTTAAAATATAGATTTTCTAGTTAACACAGCACCATTTGTTGAAAACAGTTTTGTTATGTTTCCAGAGTAGATTGCTTTGGTACCTTTTCTGAAAATCAAATGACCGTATACATGTGTGTCTATTTCTGGACACTCTGTCATGTTCCATTAATCTATTAATGGGTTGTTATGCCGGTACGCACTGTCTTCACTACTGTAGCTTTTCTTGGAGTTCGGTAAAGTCCTCCAGCTGTGTTCTTTTTTAAAAACAATTGTCTTTAGTATTTTTGGTTCTTTGCATTTTTATATAAAGTTTATCATTAGCCATTTCCTACCAAAAACGCCTTACGGACTGGGATTTGGAATGGAATTATATTTTGAATCTATGTGTCAGTTGTCCCAGAATTAACAGTATTAACAGTGTTAATTTATTCTAATCCGTAAGCTTGGTATAGTTTTAAATTTATTTAAATGTTCTTTAACTTACCCTAATAAGTTATTTTTTGTGTGTGTAGTTTTGTAGTTTTCAGTGTATGGGTTTTGCTCATCTTTTGTTAACTTTATTTCTGGACTTTTTTTTTTTTTTTTTTTTTTTGATGCTCCTTTAAATGGTATAGCTTTCTTGGTAAATTTTGTTTTTTTACTGATAGTTTGCACAAATACAATTGAGTTTTGTAAACTGACAGTTTTCCAGTTCCTATTGTTGTGTAACAAATTACTCCAAAACTTCCTGACTTAGAAGAACTGTTTTATCACTCTCACAGATCCTGTTGGTCAGGATTTCAGTCAGGACACACCACGAACCTCTGTCTGTGCACCACGGTGTCTGGCACCACGGTGTCTGGCGCCTCGGTGAGACGGCTTGAAAGCTGGCACAAGTTGATGCCTAGGGACTGGAATCATCTGCAGTCTCACTCTTTTAAGGGTGTGGTGCCTGGGCTTGGACGACTCTAAGACTGAGAATGTAGATTGAGCTGCCCACACACGGCGTCTCCATGTGGCTTAGCATCCTCATGGCACGGTGGCCTTAGGAAAGTCCGACTTCTGACATAATGGTTCAGGGCTCCCAGTTAGACTTCCAGAAAGCAAGGTGTAAGTTGCACTTTTTCATGACTGAACCTCAGAAGTCGCATAATATCACTTCCACTCTACTCTTCTGGGTAAAGAAGTCATAGCCTACTTTAAAGAGAGGGAGATTAGACTCCATCTCTTGAGGCAGGAGTGCCCTGGTCACATCATAAGAGAATATACGGGATAAGAGAGGTTGTTGTGGAAAATATATGCCACACCTTGTTTCTTGTAATCTTGCTAAATTCACTTATTTGTTTGAGGAGCTTTTGGGTAGATGCCTTAGGATTTTCTATGTGCACAATCATGTCACCTACAAATAAATAGAATTTTACCTCTTTCTATGTAATATGTGTGGCTTTTATTTCCTCTTCCTGCCTTTTTGCATTGTCGAGGACCTCAAGTGCAATGTTGAATGGAAGTGAGGAGAGCAGGCATTTTTACCTCCTTCCAGGTGTGGGTGGAGAGGGTGAAACATTTAGGCGCTCACCGTTAACTCTGAGGTTAGCTGTTGACTTTTCATAGATGCCCTTTACCAGGGTGGTTTTGGCAGTGCCAGTTCCACAGACAGGGAGTCTGTATTTTTAATAAACATTGTGCCTTATTTTGATAGGTCTTTTTCTTTACATTTGAGGAATACCAGTATATAAAGGATGAAGAGATTAAGGATAGAATTTGTCAGGCTTGGTGGAGGAAGAGCTGGAAGACAGATCATAGTTTGCTGAGACTTTTAAATAATTAGGAATCAGTATTTTGCCAAATGCTTTTTCTTGTGTTGAGATAGATGCTCATATGATTTTTCTGACTTATTCTGTTAATGTACTGAAGGACACTGATTAATTTCTAATGTTAAGCCAGCTTGCATTCCTGAGATAAGTCCCACTTTGTCGTGAGATGTTAGTCTTTTGATATGTTTCAGGATTCTCTTTGATATTTAATTTTATTGTATTGTAGGTAATATATTTTAAAAGAGTTTTATGTCTCTTTTCATGAGGAATACAATTGACCCTTGAACAGCACAGGTTTGCACTGTGCAGGTCCACTTACACGTGCTTTCCCCCCCCCCCCCCCACATACCGGAGCGCCTCAGA
>NW_006780611.1:3070902-3073850 GCF_000442215.2 Lipotes vexillifer | reverse complement strand
CTTCCCCCCCCCCCCCCTCAAATATGGGTAGTACTACATGATCCAGGCTTTGCTGAATCCACAGATATAGCACTGCAGATACAGAGGGCTGACTGTGCGACTTGAGCATCTATGGATTTTGGTATCCGTGGGGGCTCCTGGAACCAACCCCCTTTGTATACCGAGGGATGACAGTATTGTCGTTTTCTTTTCTTCTGTGTATTCTCTTTTTCTGTTTTGGCATTAGGGAAATGGTGATTTCATAAAATGCTCCTGTGATTTCTGAAAGAGTTTGTGCAAGATTGGTATTGTGTTTTTCTTAAATACTTGACAGAATTCAACAGTGAAGCCATCTTGGCCTGGAACTTTCTTTGTGGGAAAGTTCTAAGTACAAGTTCGATTTCTCCTCTGGGTAGGGCTCCAGATTTTCTATTTCTTTTCTTGTCAGTTTTCATAATTTGTGTATTTTAAAGAATTTGGTCATTTTAAACCATTGTCTAATTTATTGACATACTGTTGTTTACAATATTCCCTAATTCTTTTAATGTCTATAAGAACTAAAGTGATGTCTTCAATTCCTAAAATTGGTAATTAAACTAATTGATATGCGTCTTGAGATCTGTCACATAGTCTATCTTGATGAATGTTTCATGTGTCCTTGAGAAGAATGTGTGTTCTGCTTTGTTGGGGGAAGTTTCTGTAAATATCAGTTAGGTCATGTTGGTTGATAGGTAGTGTTTTTCCTGTCTTCTCTATCCTTACTGATTTTCCATCTGCTTTTTCTATCAATTGCTGAGTGAGGACTTCTGGCATTTCCAACTATAATGGTTGATTTGTCTCTTAGTTTTGTCAGGTTTTGCTTCATGTTGTTTGAACCTTGGTTATTAGATACACACACATGTAGGATGATTATGTTTTCTTGTTGAATTTATATGCTTATTGTTATGAAATATTCCTCTATTTCTGGTTATATCCCCTGTGCTGGATTCCAGTTCCTCTGATATTAATATAGCCATTCCATCTTCCTTATGATTAGTATTTCCTTGGTGTGTCTTTTCCATCCCTTTGCTTTTAATCTATTTGTGTCTTCTTATTTAAAGCACATTTCCTGTAGACAGCTTATAGTTGGATTTTGCTTTCCTACCCTTTAGTGTGTGTTTAGTTCATTTACACTCAGGTAATTATTTATATGGCTGGGGTTTACGCTGCCATTCTGCTATTTATTTTCTATTCATTTCATCTTATATCCTCCCTTTTTCCTCCCTTCTTTTGCATGCATTGGGTACTTTTTAAATTAATGGACTTTGTTTTTTAGGGCAGTTTCAGGTTTACAGAAATATTGAGCAGAAAGTACAGAGAGTTTGATATACTCTGTTGCCACCTCCTCACACACACAAGGTTTCTCCTGTTATTGACATCTTGCGTTCGTGTGGTGCCTTTGTTACAGTTGATGAGCCAATATCCATATGTCATTATTAACTAAAGTCCATAGTTGACATTGGGGTTCCCTCTCTGTGCTGTACATTCTGTGGGTTTGGACAAATGTATAATGACGTGTATCTACCATTATGGTATCATACAGAGTAGTTTCACTGCCCTAAAAATCCTCTGTGCTCCACCTGTTCATCCCTCCCTCTCCCTGAACCCTTGACAACCGCTGGCCTTTTCACTGTCTCCATGGTTTTGCCTCTTCCAGAATGTCATTTCCGTGGAACCACACACAGTGTGTAGTCTTTTGAGACCGGCTCCTTTCACTCAGGGAGACTTTCTTATTATTCTTGTTAGTTTTCACTCTGGCTTATTGGCCATCTCTCCTTTCCCCACCTTTCTTTTAGTTAGTGGTTACTTTTTAATTTTATTTATTTATTTATTTATTTATTTATTTATTTATTTGCGGTACGCGGGCTTCTCACTGTTGTGGCCTCTCCCGTTGCGGAGCACAGGCTCCAGATGCGCAGGCTCAGCAGCCATGGCTCACGGGCCCAGCCGCTTCATGGCACGTGGGACCCTCCCGGACCCGGGCACGAACCCATGTCCCTCGCATCGGCAGGCGGACCCTCAACCACTGTGCCACCAGGGAAGCCCAGTGGTTACTTTTTATAGCACGTATTTATAACTTACCTAGACTCCCTTCAAATACTGTTGATCTTGGCGAGACAGCAGTGAGCGGTGGCTTGAAGCAAGATCTTAGTTCCCTACCCAGGAAGTGAACCTGGGGAGCCTGGGTGAAAACCAGGAACCCCAGCCACTAGGCCAGCTAGGGCTAGAGGCTAGAAGCAAAGCTGCCGTGGCGCTTGCCCCCGTTGAAAAATGCATTTCTCAAGGAGGCAGAAACTGTAAAAACAGGTACAAAGTTAATTATTAGAGACACAGCACGACAACAGGTGGGAGAGCACACAGAGAAACAGTTTGCTTAGCTAAGACAGAAACGGGGCAGAGATGCACACGGGGAGAGAAAGGGTGTGGGCGTCCCCCCTATTGAGGAGGGGCCCAGTAAAGAGGTGGTGAAGTCATTCATATAGGGCAGTTCCTCCGGGTCTCTTTACCTTTGGCCAATCATCTGGTTTCTTTTTCCACACGTGACCTGCCCTAGGCCCCTCCCCAGCATGCGTGCGCAACTTTTTTCCAAGATGGGATTTCAGCCCAGAGGCCGATGGGACGGCCTTCGCATCACCTGTTATGGGGTGGCGCCCCCTCCCTGTTGACCCCCAAGGAGCCTTTCTGCGCATGTGCAGTCAGGGAGGTTTCCTTGACCTCAGGAATGGTCATCTTATCTCTTTACACCGGCAGACCTCAGCTCCTGCTATTAACTTTGGCCTTGGCATGTCTGGGGAAACAAAGCTCCAATGTACTCTGCCTGACAGACTCCAGCTGTCCAGCCCAGGGGCCCATCTACCTCTCCCTCACTGTTACAGCGCCTTCTGCTGCTGGCAGGCCCGTGTCTGAACGCAGGCATTCAGCATTTCTCC
>NW_006780611.1:3048561-3070892 GCF_000442215.2 Lipotes vexillifer | reverse complement strand
CCCCCCCCCCCCCCCCAGGGCTGGGGGAGCCTCCAGCCTTCACCATGTCCTATGTCCGATGTCACTGGGGAAGCTGTGGAGGGGGTGGGCGGCTGGGCGGGCGGGCTCACCCTTGGTGTGGACTCTGTCTGGGCTCTTGAGAGACAGCAAATCACTTCACACCCCCAACGCCTTGGGAAGGAGCCGTTCCTCACCATTTTACAGACGAGGAAACAGAAGATCAGAGAAACTAGGCTCACGGGTGGGAAAGAAGTTGGCTTGATAGACTTTTTTTTTTTTTTTTTTTTTTTTTTGCGGCACGCGGGCCTCTCACTGTTGTGGCCTCTCCCGTTGCGGAGCACAGGCTCCGGACGCGCAGGCTCAGCGGCCACGGCTCACGGGCCCAGCCGCTCCGCGGCACGTGGGATCTTCCCGGACCGGGGCACGAACCCGCGTCCCCGGCATCGGCAGGCGGACTCCCAACCACTGCGCCCCCAGGGCAGCCCTTGGTAGACTTCTACATGCTCTTCCATCTGAGAAGCGTCGCGGAGCTCTGTCCTCGCCCTTCTCCCCTCTTCCCAGAGACCGTGGCGGAGACGTGGAGGGTGTGAGTTTACCCACCGCCTCTCAGCTTGGAAGGACAGCTAATGTGATCGATGACACGATCAAGGTGCAGAATGAGTTCCGCTGCCTGCAGCTCCGGCTGAGAGCCAGTCAAACAAACGAGCTCACAGGAATAAGTGAGAAGCCCTGCGTTCAAGTTCCCAGAACCAAGCAGTACGGTTCGTTGAATGCAGCCTGGACAGCCTGGGTTGACTGCGTCGCCAGTGGGATGCTCTCGTGGGTCTTGTGCCCAGATTCTCGCTTTGGTCTTGTAGCTGACCTACTAAAACTCCCAGCTCCCAGCGAACTGAGAATCTGGGAGGGGCATCCTCTCTGGCCCCTTCTGTTACGCCCCACCTTGCGGCCCACCTTGCGGCCAGAGTCATCTTTTCCAAATGCAAATCTCGTAACCGTGGTGGCTCCCCGTTTCCGTGTCAGTAGCTTCCTTCTGTAGCTTTGCTGGGGTCTCACCCTTTATCCCCACGTGGCCTTCCAGCCTCGGAATGGTCTTCTCCGGTCAACCCCAGCTTCCTTGCGGCCCCTCCTGCCGCACTGGCCTTCATTCCACGCCTGGAGTGTGCCTAGCTTCCTTCTCCCTGCGTCTCGGCCCGGGCCTCACCTCCTCTGCGTGGTCCTCGGGTCAGGCCCCCGTTCTGTGCCATGGCGGCCGGGCTCCCCAGGGCATGGCCAGCCCCCGTGCGCATTTGCGTGGCCTGCGTGATGAACGTTTGCTTAACGACCGGACCGTCATCTCTGGACAGAAGGCCCGTGCTGTTTTCCTGCCCAACTGTGTTGGGAGGCCCAGGACTGCCCCAGGTCCCGTGACTCCCAGCATGTAGCTGTGCTTCTGGCCGTGATTCCTCCCAGTGCAGTCGTGTGAAGCGGCAGCGGCCAAGGGAGCAGGCCTGGGGGGACCCAGGCGCCAGCTGCCCGGAGTCCTGCCCCGGTGGAGTAGCAGGAGACGCCTAATGCCCCAGCGATGAGTTGTCACTGTTTGCCAGGAGCTCAGTAGAGGCTCTGCGCCTGGGATCTGTACCGAGGCTGTTCACATAGGTACCTCTGCCTGGCACGGACCGGCAGGAAAGCAGGAGCTTGGCGTAAACCACGGTGCTCAGCTGAGGCCAGCGAGCCATTCTTACTGGTTCGGGAGAGGTGGGAACACCCGAAATCCTCGGTCCCAGGCGCTGGCTGAGGGAGGGCCGACCTTGCACACGGGCCTGTGTCAGGATGTCAGTCTCCGGCCTGCTTTTCCGCACCGTCTCTGCTCCAGCCTCGGGGTATTGTCTCACGCGTGAGGCACTCAGGCAGTGTTTCCTGCACAGAGGGAAGAGCTCCCAGTCTGCTGTGGTTCTGTCTTGCATGGATTGATGCATCAGTTGCACTGATTGGATCATCAGGGTGCCTGAAATGGGGCCTTGTATTGCTGAGTCGTTCCAGTTGCAGGTCCAGGGCAGGTGAGGGAGCAAGTGTGGTTTGAGCCTAAGAAAGCGGCTTTCTCAGAGTGAGACTGGCCAGGAAAGGGGTGTGGGACTTGCTGAGGACTTGCATCTCTGGTCTGGGGGCACAGCCCCTTGTCAGAGGTAAGAGGGATTCTCAGTTCTCTGGGAGCTGGGAGTTTTAGTAGGCGGGTGCTGGGGTCCTTCTGGCTAAGCCAATATGAGTGTATCTTCCAGCTCTTCTCTGAAATGCTCCTTCAGAAGAGTTTATTCTGCTTGTTCTCTGAAGAGCACAGAAAATGCTGTTTGCTGTTGCTGGAGGGTGAGGCGGGAACGGCAGCATATGCGAGGCAAGCCTGGTGTGCTTTTTGTTGATTTTTTTCTGTAAAAAGGTAAGCAGAAAGGTAAAGTCTGTCTGCTACAGACTTCACTTTCTGTAAAACATTTCCCAAAAGGTCGTTGTATTCTTCAGACCTTCCTTCCTTCCCTCTGACCCATAAGTTTTACATATTCTATCGTTTCTTAAAGACACAAAATCAAATCTCAGTTTGAAAGGCTATGCATGGTTACTTTTCATGGAGTATTGTTAATATTATGACTGTTACTATTTCTGTAAATATACTGCATTCTTATTTACTTCCTATTTTGCCTGCCTAGTCATACATTTATTCAGCAGACGTTTTCTGTGCCAGGTGCGTTGCCGGCGCGGGTTTGGATGGCATGCTGGGGGTGGCGCCCCTGCCTGAAGCGGGCAGAACCCACGGTCAGATGAGGGGTGCTGGAGCCCTGCTGGGTGGCCTGAGTGCCCAGTGCCTCTCCTGAGGCCACAGAACATTCTTTTCCCCTCACACCTTCCAACTCAGCCTCTGGCTCTGGAATGTCCCTGATGTGCCCTTCAAGGCTTCCTGGCTACTGAGCGGGGCCATCCTCAGCCGACCACACTGTGCCCCTTCTAAAGGGTGGTCTCCTCTGCCCCCCGCCCCCTGCCTAAATCCAGATGCCAAGGCCACACCTGTCAATCTTCTCAGGTCCTTTCACAATACAGATTTTTTTTTTTAGACTCTCGGGTGTCATTCTTTTCTTATTATTTGGATTTTCAAGAGAACTCATCTCCCCTACCTGGGTTTTGAACAAATTGAGAAATAAAATAGTGGCAGATGGCCAAAGAATAACTTTTATTTCTTCTAAATGAGAAGCTTGAAATCCTGTCTTGGTGTGAGAGCCAAATAACCTGGCTGACTGAATCCCAGGATCATTCAGGCTGACCCACCCTGTCAGAGCCAGCACTGGGCCTGGGCGGGACCCCCTCACGTGCATCAGAGCTGTACTAGGAAGCAGCCTTCAGGGGGTGGGGGGGAGCGGTCTTCTTGGGGGAGCAGCCTTCCCGGGGTGGGAAAAGCCTTCCTGGGGGAGCAGCCTCCCTAGGGGAGCAGCCTTCCCCGGGGCAGCAGCTTTCTTGGGGGAACAGTCTTTCTGTGGGGAGCAGCCTTCCCCTGGGGGAGCAGCTTTCTTAGGGGAGCAGCCTTCCCCGGGGGAGCAGCTTTCTTGGGGGAGCAGCCTTCCCTGGGGGAGCAGCTTTCTTGGGGGAGCAGTCTTCCCGAGGGGAGCAGACTTCCTGGGGGGAGCAGCCTTCCTGGAGGAGCAGCTTTCTTAGGGGAGCAGCCTTCCCCAGGGGAGCAGCTTTCTTGGGGGAGCAGTCTTTCTGTGGGGAGCAGCCTTCCCCTGGGGGAGCAGCTTTCTTAGGGGAGCAGCCTTCCCCGGCAGCTTTCTTAGGGGAGCAGCCTTCCCCGGGGGAGCAGCTTTCTTGGGGGAGCAGCCTTCCCCAGGGGAGCAGCTTTCTGTGGGGAGCAGCCTTCCCAGGGGGAGCAACCTTCCAAGGGGGAGCAGCCTTCCTGGGGGATCAACCTATTCTGAGAGCTGGAAGGAGGGCTGAACCTACTGGCTTAGCAGTTGAAGTTGCCTTCTTGGGGTGAGTATTTCTGGGGATGGAGATAGTGCAAGAGAGGCCCCAGCTGAGTTCCCTCCACTTGGAAGCAGACCCCGGGTTTGAGAGTGTTTCCCTCAGCTGGCTGTTTGCATAACCATTAGGTCCCTTCTCGGCCAGGGGCATGGCCCGCCTTGGAGCCCACAGCACATCGGGACAGGCCAGCCCCCAGCGGAACCCCCGCTCCTCTGAGGATTCTCCTGGGACGCCGGGGAGAGGACGTTAGAGCCTGGTCCTGATGGCTTTGAAACGTGTCAGAATTGAACATTAATTTGACAATCTGTAAGGCCTCCACTCTTAGTTTATTTCTCATCCTTAATTATGTCCTGCTTGACTGTTCCACCTGGCTCATCAGAAATTCCACCATGAGGTGAAATGCCAGTGTATAAGCTTCCAGCTACACAGCCTGCCCCGAATTCGAATATAAATCTCCTTGTGTTACCCAGTTTCAGAGAGAAATTGTCTTAAAGGCCAACCCTTGTAAGTTCAAGTCCAAAACCAGAATTTCCGTTGCCCATTAATGTCTAAGTCCATGAAAGCTCACAGCTTGTGCTTGTGCTGCTGCCCTGTCTTGGCTGGAGGGGCACCTGGTGTCTCACCAGGACATGCACAGGCCTTTCAGGGCCCAGAGGTCCTGTCCACTGAGCGCCAGTCTGCGAAAGCCCTCGCTTCACAAGACTTCAAAGTGTGGCAAAACGCACAAGCTTGTCACCGTGTCTAGAGGGCACAGCACGCCAGGCCCCTGTGGCAGCTGCCCCAGGAGCACCGTCCCCCTGCGCAGAGCAGGGCGCATGTGGGACCTCAGGGTTGCTCTGAGTCGGGGCACCGCACGGAGCTGTCCTCGGTTTTGCCCTCGCGGGGATGTGACAGTTGGATTCAGAGGCTGTCACTTGAAATCGACTTGGGAAAAACTTCAGCAAGAAGTTAGGTCTGAGTCGACTCATTTTCTGTTTCTGTGGGGAAAAGATCCTTGTTGCCTTGTAGGCATTTCAAGTTCTGTGTCGTCGTGGCTGCCACTCCTGCTCTAGTTAGGAGGGGTGTGTTTGTGTGCGCACGCGTGTTAAACCCAGGGAGTGCCGACTGTGCTGGAATCAGAGCCCTCCACGTCTGACTGCTCAGCCTTAGACGCTGCTGCTGGTGTGAAGGTCCTCCTCTCTCCCATGCTGTGTCGTTGGAGCCCCCCTCGCAGGTCCTGGGGCGGTGGCACTGGGAGTGCTGTTCCTACGTCCCTGGGGCCTCCCCTGTGCCTCCCTGAGGACAAGCCATCCTCTCCTAACACCGGCCCAGCAGGAGCCCCCCTGAACCGCCAGGGCCCGAGGCCCCCATGCGCTCACTCGAGTTCAAGGACCCGCAGGTGCAGTGCATTGTGGCTTGAAACAACACACATTTATTACCTCATTGTCCTGGAGGCCAGAAGGCTGCCATGCACCTGGGGTGCTGGATCAAGGTGTAGATCAAGACGTGGGCAGGGCTGCGGCCCTTCTGGGGCTTCAGGGAATAATTCGCTCCTTGGTTTCTTTCGAGTCTGTGTTGCTTGGGTGGTGGCGCCTTTGCGCGCCTTCCACGTCCGCGGTAGCGAATCAAGCGTCCTCGCAGCTCTGACGCTGACTCTCCTGTCTCCTCCTCCACCTTCAAGGGCCCCGGGTCACACTGGGCCCACTTGGGTCATCGAGGATGCTGTCCCTGGTTCAGTCCCTCGATTAGCAACCTTTGTCCCCCTTGCCTGGCTCCAGGAATGTGCCCTGGACATCTCTGGGGGGTCATTACCCCGCCTTCCGTATCATGCAGTGTAAGTCCATCACTGCAGGAGTCCAGCTGAAACCCTCATTCTGCACATGGTCCCTGAGCGCCGGCAGAGGCTCCTGAGGGCAGCTCTGTGGCGATGCCCTGGGGCGGGACATGGTGGGCGCCACCTTCTCCTCCAGCTGATTTGTGTTCTCAGGTGATGGCAGTGGGGCGCCCGGCCTGCTGTCCCTGAGCCTTCATGCGCCTGCCACTCACAGTGCTTCCTGAAGCCTCAGAGCAGTCCTGCAGGTCAGCACTGTCATTCTCACTGTATAGATAATGAAACTGCAGCCCAGAGGGGTCGTGTTACTCGCCAGGGTCACACAGCATCCGAGTGATAGAGCTGGGCTCTCATTCCAGGTCTGCCTGACTGGAGGCCCCCCTCCCCCCGCCCAATGCCCACACTGGTTTTCCTGTCCTAGTTGATGAACCTCTTCACGGAGTTCACTGAGACCGAAGTCCCACGCTCACGCTGCGCTCACACAGTGACCATGTCCTTGACCCTGGGATGGCCGGCGTGGCGCTGGTGCGGCCAGGTCGCCGGCACGCATCGGCTCCCCTGCGGCGTTGAGTGCTTTTTGCCCCTGTGCCAGCCAGAGCAACTTTCGGCAGACTCTGGCCCTCAGTGAGCTGTTTGTTCAATTTAAATGTAAATATCTGCATGTACATAGATAGGCCCCATTAAATATTCCTGAGATTGGTGTGTTCCCCTCTGACATCAGGGGGTGTCGGACTTCACCTTCTGGTTCGTGCTGCACACTGGTGGTGTAACGCAGCCTAATGCCTTGTGCGTTGATCACTTTGTGAATCTGTTATGTTGTGAAACTGTTCACCTTTGTTCCCGCTGCCTTTTTGCCCTTTGGAAAGCGGGTTTTATTTTCCATGCATATGATATTCGTTGTTATTTTTCCCGTAGGACAACTACACTTTTGCTCAACCTGGGATTCAAATGAAAGTGAAAATCTTGGAAGAACTCGTGAGCCGGATCGATGGTAAGCCAGCTTCCTGGGCTCCCCTTTCCCTGTGGGGCGGGGGAGAAGGTGGTGGAAGGCTCAGGACTCACGGGCCATCAGCTGACAGGATGCCGTCCTCGCCCAGCCCGTGGCCCCTGGCTTGCGCCTTCCTCTCATCCTTCTGAGGCCACCCGCCGCTGGAGCAGGTGCCGCTGCCATTCCTTTTACGAAGGCGATATAATCAGAATTCAGTGCCGTCACTTTGCAGGAAGTAATGAGTGCATCCTAGAAGCAGGCAGCTCTTACTCCTTATTAAGCCTGGTGATTGTCATAATCTGGGTGACAGCCGGGTTGTTTATGGCCGTCCGCTGGCGCACTGTTCCTGCCTCTGCACATCATTTTGCTATCAAGGATGTTGGCGTAATTTCTCCACGGAATCCAATTAATTACTGAGTCTGAAAATAACATCTTTAATATTATAGAAAAATTATAGTATGTGCTCGGCCATTTTAGATTATGCTTTCATATTTAAGTGGGGGCTTTGAAATACTTTCTACCCTCATCCTTAAAATAATTCCCCCTATGATGTGCTGACTGTCATATTGCAATAGCAGAGTTTAATTAAAGTTGAGAGATAATGCTGCCCATTCCAAGCATACTCTCCTGATAGTTTGTTAAATTAATGAACAGAGCATTACCAGAGGGATACCAAGCAGAACCGGGCATGGATTTGTGACACCAGCTGGCTGGTCAGTGGTGATGCGCAGAGAAGACACAGGCTGTGTCATCAGGAGCCCGGTGTGAGCTTGGTGGATGACTTCACTGAACCTGCAGAGAAATCGTACTTTGCTTAAAACGTAGACACACTGCCCGTGTTCCAGGGCTGCCTTCCAAGGACGGGCATATCCCGGTGTCTCTTCCCCTTGCTGTACCTTCAGCAGTAGAAAGTATATCAGTAATCATCTTCCCAAGAAAGGCACTTGGTTTGGGAAATGATTGAATGACATTATAAAATGGAGTCATACAAATTATCAGCTCCATTCTGTTCCTTGATTGAATCTGATTTGCAGTTGCATCTAATGGTTATTACCTAATTTCCATATCATGAAGTTCTACACAGTTCTTCCACTAATACTTAGATTCAGTGTATTTAGCTGCTTTGCAGCTACCTATTCAAAGTACTGTTTTTGGCTTATGTAACTGCATTTATGTACCTTTATTCTTAACCTCATGGGGAGATCTTTGTTGGGCGCTCTGGGTTGTTTCCCTGCCATAGCAGTTTCACTCCTTTCCCCCAGCCGCATTTTGTTCTTTGAAATGCAATTTGCAGGAGCTGTGAATTACACTTCCTTAGCAGTCCTTCTTTCCCTCCTGTGTCTCTTAGAAGGCAGATTTTGTATTTTTGTGGAGGTTGGAAAGTTGCGGTTGGTGCTTATTTGTTCCAGGGCTGCAGTCTGGGAAATAGTTGAGTTGATTTTCTCCGGTGCTGTGGTTTAGAAGAAGCACATCTCGGGTTTGCTGGGTGATGGTTTAAAAGAGCAGCAGCAGCAGCCAGAGGAATCCCAGCCGGATCTGGGCTTTTCAGTGAATCCCATTTTTATTTTCCTGCAGCTTCCGAGGAGGGCATTTTCATCCTGTGGTTGTTTTGTTTAAATGATCAGTTCTTCACAACGTAGGAGGAGGCTCTTTTTGGTAATCGGTTAGACTTTGTAATATGTTTGTACCTATTCTTCCAGTGAAACCTGGGACAACTTCTGTGGTGGCCTCAGCAGAATTCCCAGGCTTTGCAAGCAGGAAGCAGCAGAATTGACAGAGTTTGGGCTGTTCCCCCGCAGCAGCCCCGGGAGAAGTGTCCACAGGCCCCCTTCTCTCACTGTCCTCCTGGAGAAAGAATTTGTGGTCTTGGGACTGTGCAGGGACGGCAGGATACACTAGGAGGAAAATATTGCTTTAAAAAAATAACAAAAAAAAAAGCACTGCCCCATTTTTGCATTTCAGGGCAAGGACAGCATTGATTTCAGAACTTTTTGGCAATTTGGTGAAGGAACACAATTTTATGGACCTGTTATTAAGAAAGCTGAGGTTTTATGGGCTTGACCCAGATGGGAATAGTTTAGAAAAGAGCAAAATTGCTACACAAGGAAAAGTGAGAGGAATTTTGGAGTTCCAGTAGTAGTGTTGTAAGTCAGAAGAGAATGGAGAGGGAGAGGAGGGCAGAGGCCCAGGGGTACAGGAGGGTGGCAGCGAGGGGAGGGGGTGGGAGCGGGGGGTGGGGAAGATTAGGGGAGGGTCAAAGTCACTGTCTTATTTTCTAGCTGTGACAACTGGCTAAACGATTTCTGAAAAGTACTCTAAAGTAGTTTTCTATTTTGAGTAGTACGGTACCCTACTCTCTGTTACCCCCAAATCTTGAGAAACAGTCTGTTCCCTAGACAGGAAGGTGGAGTGACTGAAGACAGAGGGTCGTGTCTGTAATGGAGGCCGAGCAGGAAGGTGATGGGCAGCAGCCTGAGAGACCGCCCGGTGGGTGGTAATTGTCTCGAGAGAGGTAAGCTGGCTAGTGAGAAGCCCCAGGGGAGTCTGTAATCTTCGGGGCAGAGCTTTCAGAACTTCCCACACAATGAGAGATGGAGCCTTGAGCCACTGAATTGGCAATGTCAAAGGTGAGAGTAGGAGGACCTTCCACTGCCAGTGGTGGTGGGCTAGGTAATTCCAACCAGATTTCTCACTGAAGAGACCTAAAAAATGGATAAGATTGTTTTTTAAAGCCAGCAAACAAACAAACAAATGGGGGGTGGTGAGGAAGAATGAAAGAGAGAAAAAAAGAGAACAAAGAAGGTAAAAAGAAAACAAATTTCGTAAAAGCATTGAACTGCTAATAAGGAGACAAGGACTTCCTGGCCAGATTCTGGAAGAATGCTGGAACCAGAGAGATGAGCCCAGCCCTGAAGGCCACTGTTGTTCTGAGGGTTCTTGCTAATCCAGAAGAAAGAATCCCAACGTGGTGTGTAGTTTTGACAGCTTCATGGAGGGAAAGGATCAAACCGTAGCCTACCTGAGGATAGGAGTGCAGAAAATGCCCAACTGAAGACCGACTGTCAGGGTGGAACTGAAGTGAAACTGCCCTTGTGCAGTCTTGCAGGACAGGTTTACATCACCTGAGAGGACCAGGGTTGTTTGAACCTTGATTACGGCACTTCTCTACTGGAGTAGAGTGCTTGGGAGAAGCAAAAAAAATAATCTTTTCTGGAGGAAGTTACCAGAAAGTTGTTCCTCAAATTGTTTCTGCTTTTTTTTTTTTTCCACTTAAAATGATCTACACATAGTCAAAGATACACACACATTCAAGACTTCTTAAGTGAGAACAAACAGAAACAACAGATAACAGAAACAGGCCCACAAGATGTTAAGTTTCTGTAATTCTTACACATAGACCATGAAACTATTCTCCTTACTATGTATGAAGAAATATAAAAAAGAGAATCTTGAGAATGTTTGTCATGGTAGTGGGAAACTATATGATTTTACATAAAAGATTTGAAAAATACAATAACCAAATTAAAAAGTCAGTGGGCAGATTTGACAAATTAGACATAGCTAGAGAGAAAGTTAATGAACTGGAAGATGGGTTGGAAGAGAATAGCCAAAACAAAACATGGAGAGATAAGAATATGCAAAATATAGAAAGTAAGAGATATAAAAGGTATGGTTAGAGAGCTTCATATGTACTTATTTGGAGTCATAGAAGGAGACAAGGGAGAGTGACTAAGAATCTGAAGAGATAATGATTCATTGTTTTCCAAAAGTACTGAAATAAACCAATTCACAGATTGAAGAGCCCATTGAATCTTCAGGAGAATAAAGAGAAAACTGTATGTAAACACATCATAGTAAAATTCAGTTGAAGACTAATTCTTAAGGCAGCAAGAGTAAGAGATTATTTTCTAAGAATGGCTGTCTGAGAACTGTCTTCTCAACAGAAGGACAAGAAGATATGTTCAATGTGCAGGAAGAATGATAACTGTCACCGTAGTGTCAACATCCAGCAGAAATACCCTTCAGGAATGAATTTGAAAGTCCAAGAGGCCACCTAAATCTGAATTGTTTCTCACTGCCTCCGAGAAGCTGTGTAATCAAGAAGGAAAGCAGACGAAGCGCACACCCCTACCCTTGCAGCATAAGCAGGGGACCACAATTACTGTGAACCTCAGAGCCCTTGGAAATCGGCCGGTCAGCACCCCATCCAGCCTTGGGAGGGTCAGGTGGTCATTGGGAAAAGGAGTGGGTATATGGGCAGCTTAGGAGTAGAACCAGATGAAATCACCACAGGAAGACGAAATCCCACCGAGAATGGGAAAATACTGAGACTGGGTCTGAGGTCTGGGAGATGAAAGCACTGGCTCTTGGGAAATTGGAAAGGATCTGGGAGTTCTGGATGAGTGTCTGCTATGACCTTAGCAGAACCCATTTCTAACAGTTACCTGCCTCTACAAGGTGAATTCTTAGGTCACATTTTTTGGGCAAGGGCTTGCCTAGGGATTTCCTGTTTCTGTCAAACTGTGCTTTATTTTGTCCCTGGAGCAGAGCAAGCTGCTTCTTGTGCAAATGTGTTACTGCCATAGGCCGGTCAGCCTCCAGCAGGCCACCTCGTAGCCCAGCTGAGGGACATTTGGTATTTCTTTGGGGCACTCTGGCTGCGGGTGGGCAGATGGAAGGATTGAGTCTGGGAGACCAGGGGCAGCAGCTGTTGATAATCGGGTGAGACAGAGCTTATCTGACAAAGGCCAGCGTGTGGCCTTGAGGAGTCAGTATTCATGTAGCTCTCATTCGTCCAAAAAGCAGCCTCAGACCTTTTTTTAAAAAAACATTGATTTCTTAATCTCTTATCAAATGTAGTTTCTTCCTCTCTCCTGGGGAGAAATAGCTTGAGCCCTCGGTGTTAGATGTGGTTCCCGGTCCTCTGTTCTTCTAGGGCCGCCTTGCACGATGCTCAGACTTTTTCTGGGAAAGGCTGTGCACAGAGCTCTCGTTCAGAGAAACACCAGGCAGCATCAGCGCTTCCGTGAGACCACCCCCCATCGTGTGGTCGTTTGTGTCCAAGCCTCAGGGCCTCCAATAGACAAGGACTGGTTGGTTGGTCTTATTGGCTGCAGCCCGCAAACACTAGGGTCTTCACCACGTCCTCAGGTTCTGCTCACACACGCTGGAGCAGTGGTGGGCGTGTGGGGGCTGTGGTGCTTGTTCCCGGTGCCTGCAGACCCTGGAAGGGACCCGTAAGCAGAGGGGTGTGCGTGCGCCCTGGGCGAGCCGGTCTGCCTGCCATGCGCAGCAGGATGCTGACATCCGTGGTTGGGTTTTGCACTGGGTGCTGTGACCTGTTTCCCACATCCCTGTCCCGGGCAGGGGCCAGCCTCCTGCGGTGCCCCTGAATCCCTCTGTGCTGCTGCTGCCTCCCCGCTTTCTCTTCCCTCTCCCACCACCAGTTCCCTCTCCTCTGTGGGCTGCCACCACTCCTTGCCTGAGTGCACACGCTGTGTCCTCTGATGCTTCGGGGTGGGTTAGATCTGAACCCTTTCGTGCAGTGTCCGAGCACACGGCCTGGCACCAGGAGTGCATCGAAGGCGCATGTGGGCCAAACTCTGAGGGATGAGGGTAAAAGTCCCCGTTGGGCGGAAGCCAGGTACCACTGTTGCTGGCCAAACAGACCTAACCCTAACCCTAACCCTAAGCCCCAACAGACAGCCTGTAAACCTCAGCAGCTCAAGCAACACACGTTTGCTTCTCACCCACATGGCACATCCTTTGTGGCTTTGCTCAGGGCTCTGGTCTGTGCTGTCCTCACCTGGGGACTCAGGCTGATGGAGCAGCTGCCTTCAGGAGTTTGCTGGCCCAGTTCCTGTGATGGAGGGAAAATCTTTGGGGATTGTTCACAGGCTCTTTGTGCTTCCGAAAGAAAGTGGTCCCCGGTACTTGGCTGCATTTCATTGGCCAAACCGAGTCACGTGCTGCAACAAAAGTCAGGAGGAAAGGAAAGGGCCCTTCTGCCTGGGCCGGGCGAGCCTGGCCCCGAGACTGGGGACAGAGTAATGGGTGAGGCATAGAGAGAAGTTCAGAGGTAAGAGCGGGTGCTCTCAGCATTTGTTAACATCAGTCTGTTCCCTACTTATGAAACAATTTTTGTACATAAGGTCAACAGTTCACACCAATCATTGAGTAGTTCACTGCTTCAATCATAAATATACATTAACACACCATATGGGCTGCTAGAATGTCAACACACAAAGCACTGGAGGAGCGTTTCACTCCAGATCACACCTGGAGTGTTTACACATATTTGAAAGTGAAATTTCACATTTTTGCCGTGTATCCGAGTGACACACCTTGTACCTTTCTTGTCCTTATGTCTGTTACATCTGATATCATGTATCCGAGTGACACACCTTGTACCTTTCTTGTCCTTATGTCTGTTACATCTGATGTCAGTCTTTGAGGCTGCATGATCCCTAGTTGCCCCCAAGTTCAGCCCTTGGGCTCTTCGAGAGGCTGCAGTCAGAGCCCCTGTGACTGAATCCGGGGGGCTGGGCCCCCTGTGGGGCAGCCTCACCTTGGATTCTGTGCTCATGCGTCTTTTGTGAAATAAGGTAATGTAAATGGAATTGCTGTCTTTGGATTGAAAACACTGTGAGAACCTATTTCAGTTTTTTTTTTTTTAATAGATCTTTATTGGAGTATAATTGCTTCACAGTACTGTGTTAGTTGATGATACACAACAAAGTGAATCAGCCGTATGCATACACATGTCCCCATATCCCCTCCCTCTTGAGCCTCCCTCCCAGCCTCCCTATCCCACCCCTCTACGTCATTGCAGAGCACTGAGCCGCTCTCCCTGTGCTATGCTGCTGCTTCCCACCAGCCAACTGTTCTACATTCGGTCGTGTATATATGTCAATGCCACTCTCACTTTGCCCCAGCTTTGCCCTCCCAGCCCGTGTCCTCAAGTCCATTTTCTATGTCTACCTCTTTATTCCTGCCCTGCAACTAGGTTCATCAGTACCAGTTGTTTGTTTTTTTTTTTTTTAGATTCCATATATATGTGTTAGCATGCGGTATTTGTTTTCCTCTTTCTGACTTAACTTCGCTCTGTATGACAGACTCTGGGTCCATCCACCTCACTACAAATAGCTCAATTTCGTTTCTTTTCGTGGGTGAGTAATATTCCATTGTATATATGTGCCACATCTTCTTTATCCATTCATCTGTCACTAGACACTTAGGTTGCTTCCATGTCCTGGCTATTGTAAATAGTACTGCAGTGAACATTGTGGTACATGACTCTTTTTGAATTATGGTTTTCTCAGGGTATATGCCCAGTAGTGGGATTGCTGTGTCATATGGTAGTTCTATTTTTCATTTTTCAAGGAACCTCCATACCGTTTTCCATAGTGGCTGTATCAATTTACATTCCCACCAACAGTGCAGGAGGGTTCCCTTTTCACCACACCCTTTCCAGCATTTATTGTTTCTAGATTTTTTGATAATGGCCATTCTGACTGGTGGTGTGAGGTGATACCTCATTGTAGTTTTGGTTTTCATTTCTCTAATAATTAGTGATGTTGAGCATCTTTTCATGTGCCTCTTGGCCATCTGTATGTC
Source organism: Lipotes vexillifer (assembly GCF_000442215.2). NCBI lineage: Eukaryota > Metazoa > Chordata > Mammalia > Artiodactyla > Lipotidae > Lipotes > Lipotes vexillifer. The sequence goes on along the minus strand of NW_006780611.1, from coordinate 3,056,499 downwards.
TTCCTTGGTGAAATGTCTATTTAGGTCTTCCACCCATTTTTTAACTGGATTGTTTTTTTTTTTGATATTGAGCTCCATGAGCTGTTTGTATATTTTGGAGATTAACCCTTTGTTGTTTCATTTGCAAATATTTTCTCCCATTCTGAGGGCTGTCTTTTCGTCTTGTTTATGGTTTCCTTTGCTGTGCAGAAGATTTTAAGTTTAATTAAGTCCCATTTGTTTATTTTTGTTTTTATTTCCATTACTCTAGGAGGGTGGTCAAAAAAGATCTTGCTGTGGTTTATGTCAAAGGGCATTTTTCCTATGTTTTCCTCTAAGAGTTTTATAGTGTTTAGTCTTACATTTAAGTCTTTAATCTGTTTGGAGTTTATTCTTGTGTATGGTGTTAGGTAGTGGTCTAATTTCATTCTTTTACATGTAGCTGTCTAGATTTCCCAGCACTGCTTATGGGAGAGGCTGTCTTTTCTCCATTGTATGTCCTTGCTTCCTTTGTTGTAAATTAGGTGCCCATATGTGCTTGGGTTTATCTCTGGGCATTCTATCCTGTACCATTAATCTATATTTCTGTTTTTGTGCCAGTACCATACTGTCTTGATTACTGTAGCTTTGTGGTATAGTTTGAAGTCAGGGAGCCTGATTCCTCCAGCTCTGTTTTTCTTTCTCAAGACTGCTTTGGCTATTCAGGGTCTTTTGTGTTTCCACACGAATTGTAAAATTTTTTGTTCTAATTCTGTGGAGAATGCCATTGGCAGTTTGATGGGGATTGCATTGAACCTGTAGATTGCTTTGGGTAGTAGAGTCATTTTCACAATATTGATTCTTCCAATCCAAGAGTATGGTCTGTTTCTCCATCTGTTTTTGTCATCTTTGATTTCTTTCATCAGTGTTTTATAGTTTTCTGAGTACAAGTCTTTCTCCTCCTTAGGCAGGTTTATTCCTAAGTATTTTATTCTTTTTATTGCAGTGGTAAATGGGAGTGTTGCCTTAATTTCTCTTTCTCATTTCTCATTGTTGGTGTACAGGAATTCCAGAGGTTTCTGTGTATTAATTTTGTATCAATTTCGTTTCTTTTCGTGGGTGGAATTAATTTTGTATCATGCAACCTTACCAAATTCACTGATTAGTTCTCATAGTTTTCTGGTGGCATCTTTAGGATTTTCTATATATAGTTTCATGTCACTGGAAAACAGTGACAGTTTTACTTCCTTTTTTCCAATTTGTATTCCTTTTCTTTCTTTTTCTTCTCTGATTGCTGTGTCTAGGACTTCCAAAACTATGTTGAATAATAGTGACGAGAGTGGGCATCCTTGTCTTGTTCCTGATCTTAGAGGAAATGCTTTCAGTTTTTCACCATTGAGTATGATGCTTGCTGTGGGTTTGTCATATATGGCCTTTCTTATGTTGAGGTAGGTTCCCTCTGTGCCCATTTTCTGGAGAGTTTTATCATAAATGAATGTTGAATTTTGTCAAAAGCATTTTCTGCATCTACTGAGATGATCATATGGTTTTTATTCCTTAATTTGTTAATGTGGTGTATCACATTGATTGATTTGCATATATTGAAGAATCCTTGCATCCCTGGGATAAATCCCACTTGATCATGGTGTATGATCCTTTTAATGTGCTGTTGGATTCTGTTTGCTAGTATTTTCTTCAGGTCTTTTGCATCTATGTTCATCAGTGATATTGGTCTATAATTTTGTTTTTTTGTGATACCTTTTACTGGTTTTGGTATCAGGGTGAAGGTGGCTTTGTAGAATGAATTTGGAAGTGTTCCTTCCTCTGCAATTTTTGGGAAGAGTTTGAGAAGGATCGGTGTTAGCTCTTCTCTAAGTGCTTGATAGAATTCGCCTGTGAAGCCATCTGGTCCTGGACTTTTGTTTGTTGGAAGATTTTTACTTACGGTTTCAATTTCATTACTTGTGATGGGTCTGTTTATATTTTCTAATTCTTTCTGGTTCAGTCTTGGAAAGTTGTACCTTTCCAAGAATTTGTCCATTTCTTTGTGGTTGTCCATTTTATTGGCATATAGTTGTTAGTAAATAGTCTCTTATAATCCTTTGTATTTCTGCAGTGTCAGTTGTGATTTCTCCTTTTTCATTTGTAATTTTATTGATTTGCATCCTCTCCCTTTTTTTCTTGATGAGTCTGGCTAAGGGTTTATCAATTTTGTTTATCTTCTCAAAGAACCAGCTTTTAGTTTTATTGATCTTTGCTATTGTTTTCTTTGTTTCTATTTCATTTATTTCTGCTCTGATCTTTATGATTTCTTGCCTTCTACTGACTTTGGGTTTTCTTCTTCTTTTTCTAGTTGTTTTAAGTGTAGGGTTAGATTGTTTAATTGAGATTTTTCTTGTTTCTTGAGGTGAGATTGTATTGCTATAAACTTCCCTCTTAGAACTGCTTTTGCTGCATCCCACATGTTTTGGATCGTCGTGTTTTCATTGTCATTTGTTTCTGTGTACTTCTTTACTTCGTCTTTGATGTCTCCAGTGATCTCTTGGTTATTTAGTAGTGCACTGTTTAGCCTCCATGTATTCGTGTTTTTTACAGTTTTTTCTTGTAATTGATTTCCAATCTCATAGTGTTGTGGTCAGAAAAGATGCTTGATATGACTTTCAATTTTCTTAAATTTTCCGAGGCTTGATTTGTGACCCAAGGTGTGATCTCCCCTGGAGAATGTTCCATGTGCACTTTAGAAGAAAGTGTATTCTGCCACTTTTGGGTGGGATGTTCTGTAAATGTCAGTTAGATCTATCTGGTCTGTTGTGTCATTTAAAGCTTGTGTTTCCTTATTTATTTTCTGTTTGGATGATCTGTCCATTGTTGTAAGTGGGGTGTTAAAGTCCCCCACTATTATTGTGTTACTGTCTATTTCTCCTCTGATGGTTGTTAGTATTTGCCTTATGTATTGAGGTGCTCCTATGTTGGGTGCATAAACATTTATAATTGTTATATCTTCTTCTTGGATTGATCCTTTGAGCATTATGTAGTGTCCCTCCTTATCTCTTATAACAGTCTTTATTTTAAAGTCTATTTTATCTGACATGAGTATTGCCACTCCAGCTTTCTTCTGATTTATATTTGCATGGAATATCTTTTTCCCTCCCTTCACTTTCAGTCTGTATGTGTCCCTAGGTCTGAAGTGGGTCTCCTTTATACAGCATATATATGGGCCTTGTTTTTGTATCCATTCAGCCAGTCTCTGTCTTTCGGTTGGGGCATTTAATCTATTTACATTCAAGGTTATTATCGATATATATGTTCCTATTACCATTTTCTTAATTGTTTGGGGTTTGTTTTGTGGGTCTTTTTCTTCTCGTGTTTCCCGCTTAGAGAAGTTTCTTTAACATTTGTTGTAAAGCTGGTTTGGCGGTGCTGAATTCTCTAAGCTTTTGCTTGTCTGAAAAGCTTTTGACTTCTCCATCGAATCTGAATGAGATCCCTGCTGGGTAGAGTAATCTTGGTTGTAGGTTTTTCTCTCTCATCACTTTAAGTATCTCCTGCCACTCCCTTCTGGCCTGCAGAGTTTTCACTGAAAAATCAGCTGATAACCTTATGGGGATTCCTTTGAATGTTATTTTTTGTGTTTCTCTTGCTGTTTTTAATATTTTTTCTTTGAATTTAACTTTTGTTAGTTTGATTAATATGTGTCTTGGTGTGTTTTTCCTAGGGTTTATCCTGTATGGGACTCTGTGCTTCCTGGACTTGATTGACTATTTCCTTTCCCATGTTAGGGAAGTTTTCAACTCTAATCTCTTCAAATATTTTCTCAGTCCCTTTCTTTTTCTCTTCTTCTTCTGGGACCCCTATAATTCCAATGTTGGTGCGTTTAGTGTTGTCCCAGAGGCCTCTGAGACTGTCCTCAGTTCTTTTCATTCTTTTTTCTTTATTCTGCTCCTCTGCAGTTATTTCCACCATTTTGTCTTGCAGCTCACCTATTCGTTCTTCTGCCTCCGTTGTTCCGTTATGGATTCCTTCTGGTGTATTTTTCACTTCAGTTACTGTGTTGTTCATCGCTGTTTGTTTGTTCTTTAGTTCTTCTAGGTCTTGGTTAAACATTTCTTGTATTTTCTCAATCTGTGCCTCCAATTCTATTTCTGAGATTCTGGATCATCTTTACTATCATTGCTAATAAAAATATGGAACACTCAGTTAAATTTGAATTTCAGATCAATAATGAACCATTTTTTGTTCGTTGGATGCAGTATTGGGTACATACTGAAATCCAGAGTTCACTGAGCCTCCCGTATTTTATCTGGCAACTCCACAAAGGGAGAGTTCAAAGTCGCGTCAAGTTGGAATTTAAGCTTTTAGTCCCGAGCTTGAGGCTGTCTTCTCCTAGAGGTTACAGGCGGCCATGAAAATACGGCTCACACATGATGGGTCATTTGAAATTAAAGTATACATGTGTGCACACACACACACACGCCAGTAGACACACACACACCTTTACACGTATATGCACACGCACACACCAGTATACACGCTCCCCCACACCAATACACACACACATGCACGCACACACCGACACACACGTACACACCAACACGCGCACGCACCAATGTGCACACACCCCTCTGCACTCATACGTGCCCACTTTAGCTGTGGTTCATTTTCTGGGCGTGGCTGCAGCGCTTGAGGTTAGCTACCTTCCCATTCTGCGGAGGGGCAGACTGACCTCGTTACACATTCCGGCCACCCGACATGTCCACGGAGGGGCGGCCTGTCTTCCGGGAGGGCTTCTTGTTTATGCCAAAGGCTTGGATTGACCCGAGCTCATTTGACTTTCCTCAGTGCAGACATTGTAATGAGGCTGGTTACCAAGTGATTTTTTTAAGTGAAGTTACTCCTTTTCATTTGGTTCGATCCGTTTCTGACTTATTAATCATTATTTTCTGAAAGACTGGCTTAGGGCCCCTCAACCGTCCGGTGAATATATTCACAGTCGCCCTGGGGATGGTTGGATTTTTCTGTGCTGACCGTGGGTGATGACCTTTGGAGATGTGTCGTGTGTCACTCAAGTCCTCGCGCACAGCCGCGCTGGGCTGCCCGTGCCTCCCGGGGCACTCACCTGGTTGATTCCCGTCCATGAGTGCAGGCGGGCTTGTAGGAGGCCCCTGCCTTCCGCCTCCTAACCAAGATCTGCACCTTCCTCCTCTCTGGTCCACCCTCCACGCTGCTGCTGATGTAACGGCAGCTGGACCTCGGGACTCGCGGTGCAGTGGCCTCCAAGGCCCTTCGCAGTTTGATCCCACACCCCTTCATCCTCCAGCCAGCTTTAGGCCGTGCTGAAGCCTGGGGCTGTTTATTCTTCCTTAAGCATGACATGTGACCTCAGCCATGCTGGGATCCCTGTTCACGTTGTTTCCTTTGCCTGGAACGCTGCCGCCCACTGCCTCAGCCACACCCCCAGGCAGTTAGGCCCTTTCTCATTTGCTGTTCGTGGCAGAACAGGGCAGTGCTTCAGGCTGGGGCGGGGTTTGATGGGTGGAGGGAGGGGAGGCAGGTGAGGTAAGTGACAGATGCAACTTTGGCCTTCAGGGAGCCCACGGCCGGAGGAGGACGACGCAGCCTGGGGAGGCTCAGTGGCCCCGTGCTCGCCCACCCGGTGGGCCTGCTGCCATGGAGGGTCTACAGGACGCCTTTCTTTAGGCTGTAGCCCGGGAGGTGCCGTTGACTGTCCCAGGAAGATGTCACTGTCACCCTGGCCTAGGGTGGCACCAAGCCCCTGGGGCCCTGTAGTTTTCCTCTGTGATGTCCTTCATGGTTTGGGGCCACCACCAAATACTCCACGGCCAGTCCGCTGTGACAGGGCTGCTGGGGGCCCGGAGTGTGTGTCCATCACTCCGCAGGGCGTCCGTGGTGCACTGGGTGGGGTGCGGGCAGGTGTGCGGTCTGCAGGCCTGTATATAGACGGCAGCCTGCCCGCCCCCCGGCCCCATGCTCCTGTGTTTCCCGTCCTTCCTGTGAGGCCGTGGAAACCCTTCCCTTGGGGAGGGAGTTGTCCTGGGTGCTAAAGAGCAGTGACAAGCTGGGGGCATGTAAGTTGGTGGGAACCTGAGGGACAGGTTGACCTCCCACTAGGGGGTTAGAAGGAAATTAGATGCCAGAGTACCGGTCCCCTGGTGACGGGGGCTGCTGATGCATGAGCAGACACGGGAGGCAGGTTAAGGAGCCGAGGAAAGAAGGCGGGCCCTGCTTTGGGCTCCTTGGAAACCATTCTTGAACGTTTCTGGCTTATCCTGAATCACCACTCAGCACAGGGCAAGACTCCGAGGCCGGCGTGCATTCAGATTCTGGTTCTGTCGCCCCAGCGGTGGGTGTGAGTGGCGAGTGATGGTCCCGCGGTGGCCATGGTTTTCCCGGGAGTGTGAAGAGGCAGCACAGGTAAGATGCTTAGGACGGTGCCTGGCCCATCATGAGCCCAGCCAACTTTGTACCTGTATTATCTCACCATCATTTTTATCAACTGCGTAGCAGGCGGGTAGCGGTGGGTGGGTTAGCACTCCTTTGGTGGGGTTATTAGTCTGGGGCCTCTGCTCCGTGGGCAGGCGCCTCTGTCCACCCCCGGATGCCCATTAGTGTGGCCGATACTGACCCAACCCAGGGGGGCCAAGGGGAGTGCCGGCTGTCGTTATTATTAAAATTTACACTCTCACCCTTCGGGAAAAAAATGCCCAAATGCACTCCTGGAGAGCAGTGTCATCTCGGTGCGTTAAAGGCTTAATCTGTGTGCACATTTTCCCTTCCCTGGGTTTTTAAATTTAGGTTAAATGCGATTTTAATGAAATTTCTCTGAAAGCTGTCTCGACTACATCGTAAGGTTAAAACTGACTTATTCTTTCAAGATAGAATTCAGTTATAGCTAGTAAACTAGATTCAGCTTTATTACCATCCAAGTGAAAATATTTTTATCACCGCTACAATGGAAGCCGTCAGAGAGCAGAGGGTAAATCAGCAGAGCGGCCCTGGCTCATGGGATATTCAGTGTGTGACAGTGAGAAATAACAAGCTCCCCTCCCCCGCTTGCGTCTTCATTAGGCGCCGGAGTGACTGATGGGAGCCGGGAAGGATGGCGATGTTTCCTCGGAGGCGCGGGGCCCTGGTGACAGGCAGAGCACACGCGTGACGGCAGTGCTGTCAGGCACGGGAAGTCACGTGGGTGCGGCGACTCCTCTGTGTGTCCCTCACCAGCCCGCCTCCCTGTCTCGGGCGAGGACTTTTCCCCCCACGGCCAGCGTCCTTATTCCGGTGGCTCCATGCTGTGCCTGCCTGAGACCTTTGGACAGCAGGTGGCCCATGGGTTCTCACTCTCCCAGGGCGTGTCCGGTTGATTTAATGTGCCTTCAGCTGAAAACCCACATGGCTATTTGGTTGCATTTTGGGGAAGAGGAATCTATTACTCAGGCCAAAAAAATCAAAGGAGAGGAACTTTCCTGTAATCTGAAAAATAACGTATCATGAATAAAGCCCTGGGTTCTAGTTCAGCCTCCATCACTGACTCTGAACTTGGTTGCTGCCTGCTGCTAATAATAATAATGATGATAATAATGGCAGCTAGCATCCATTAGGTGCCTACAGCGTACAAGGCACTGTTCTCAGCTCTTTCTCTGCATCACTGTGCTGGTTTTTCACAGCACCCCTGTGAAGTGATGCATGCCCATCGCCATTTTGAGAGCCCTGCCCCTTCTCTGGCCTCAGTTTCCCCTCAGGCCGGATGATCTCCATGTGGCCTCCAGCTCTGCCCATCCTGCGTTGGTACTGAACATGGGAGAGCCCACTGAGCTGTCCCCCTACTGTGTGGGGGACCCGGTGGTATCCTCGGGCTCTGTCCGAGTCATGCTCGTCCCCGCCTGCGCCCCAGATTTCCTTGGGGAGCAGCAGCCTGTGGCAGCACTGTGGCCGTGCCTACCACCAGACGCCCCCCCCCCCCCA
>NW_006780611.1:3044272-3048339 GCF_000442215.2 Lipotes vexillifer | reverse complement strand
CCCCCCCCCCCCCCATGCTCCGCCCGTCTGGGGACTCCTGGCAGCATCTCGCGCCTGCTGCTGCCGCACCCGCTGTGCCGCCCTGTGAGGAGGGAGGAGGCCAGAAAATCGAAGTTGTCTTCTTTGAATAAAGAGCGGCGGTCCTTTCCCCTTGGCTTTGAGCCGGTGCCCCCATCTCCATCCCCCACATCCCAGCACGGCGCCCCGCGTGTGCAGGGTGTGCTCCGTGCCCATTGGTGGGTTAACCGTCAGATGTTCGCTGTGCTTCCTGCACAGGGGGGGCGCCCTCAGCGTCCGTGGCTTCGAGTTGCTTCCCTAGAGTTTGAAGATGAAGCCCCCTGTGTACAAAGTGCAGGTTTGGGTGGGTGTTAAAGCAGTTTCCATGTTGGTTATTCTAATCTCTAGATGTTTGTTGCACCACATGGGTTTCCTTGGAGGCTTTTGTTTTGCCTGAGGCTCTCAGGTCCCCCTCCTCCTGCCCTTCAGTCCGTAGGATGGGCGGTTGGATGCCTGGGAAAACTCGTAATATGTGCCAGCGTAGCCCCGGCTGCGGCTACATCGTTTGTAAAAGGGACGGAAAAATGCTGCATATGCAGGACAGACGAGCGATTCCTGGCTGAGTCGCTGAGAGCCGACCCTCTCGTGGCCGTCTGAGAACTGTCCGGCCTCAAAGTGAGTCCCCACTCACACCCTCCCCCACCAACCCCACCGCTGGCCGAGCTGGGCCTTCCTCACCGGGACCCGAGGGCCTCCAGGACTTGGTGGCTTCTCCCGCTAACTGACCTCTGTGCTGCTGTAGAGACAGTGCTTTCTCTGTGCAACAGCCTTGATCCCAGGTGGCCGTCTTCACAGACATTTCCCACCACCCCCAGGGGTGTCACGTCATTGGGGGAAGGGGCGATGCCTGCCAGAGAGCTCGGAAGGACTCGGCTCCACTGTGCGGGAGGGGCTGTACCGGCCCGACGTGCAGGGTCAGTGGCTCAGGGGTCCCAGGGCTCAGCACCCCTGTAGCCATGCTGGACTGCCCCGCCCTCCGCCCTCTGTCCCTGCCCTGCCAGCCTTTGCTGCAGGAGCCCAGTCCCAGAGGCCTGCTCACCATCGTTCTAGGACCTGGGGTCAGGCCTGTGGCTGCCTCCAGAGCCTGAGTGGTGTGTGGGGAGAGTTGGGCTGGGCCCTGTCACCTGGGACCCTGCTTGACCATCTCTGGTTCCCTGCTCCATCCTTTCTAGGCCTCCCTGTCTCCCAGCCCTTTGTGTTTTCCTCCCAACTTAAGCTTGTTTTCAGGTGCTCCCCCCGAGCCGGTGGAGAGGGATCTCTTTTCTTAAGATCAGGGGACAACCCTCCTCCCACGTCTGGGCTGGCAGGGTCCCGGGAGGGTCTTGGGGCTGGCGGCCGGCCGGTGGGACTGCACTGAGATGCCCCCCAGGACAGAGCGGGCTTTTTTAAGACCTGGAGCTGAGGCGTCGTTGGTTTTGACCATGGAGGACGTTCTGTCCTGTACGAGCAGACGGAAGGTTAACGCTTGCTCTGGGAGTTCTTCCTTCCAGGCCCGCACTTAGCACTGGATCGTAAAAGACTCCCCGTTCACAGGCGGGCCGCCACCACCACCCAGCCCACTTTACGGCCCCAGGAAGCGGGTGAAGGTGGGCTGGGGCGGGGCCGGCCCCTCGCAGGACGAGGAGGCGGTTGGAGCTTGTGTGAGAGATGCTGCACCTGTGACTTGGCCGCCCCTTCTCCCTGGAACCGCCCGGAGGGGCCGGCGTGGAAGGCCACGTGGGGATTGCTGGTTCACCTTCGGCTGCTCGAGTGGGGGCCTTTTTACCTAGGGAGCGGTGATGGCCACCCAGTGGGTAAGGGAAGGCCAGCACGCGAGGCCTCCCGAGCAGCGAATTCACTGCTTTTCTCCTTAATGATGATATATCTTTGTGACCCTCCACCCGAGGTTGATGTTCCAGGTTTATTGCCAAACCGAGACGAGTTAATTAAACTGTAAGTAGAGACTTCCAAATAACGCGATTCTCCTTGACCTTAAGAAGAAAAAGTTGTCTTGGTTCTGAATGTAGGCCATCAAGTCTGGTTTTGAAATGATTCCCCGAAGCCATTTTTGTTCATGGTTACAAGTTGCTGGAGAGAGTGTGCGTGGCTTTATCTCCCTTACTGTAAAGAACCAACGTCCCTCTGAAATCAGGATGGGAGGCCGCCCCGGCAGCAGGGCTTTTCCACGCGGGGCCTGGTGGAAGGAGGACAGTTTATTGCACGGGGGTCAGACTCCTTTCCACAGTCATAAGCCCTTTCAAGAAGGCAGAGGAGGCACGTGCCGTTTCCGTGAAGGGGGACCTGAGATGGGCCCTCTGGGGCCCCCGTACCTCAGGCTGTGGTCCCTGGCGGGCCCACCCTCAGGGTGCTTTCCCTGGCCCGTCCGAGCACCCAGCTCCGCCCTGTAGCCACACCCCCATCACCGCGCAAAGGGACAGTGCAGTCCTCCGTGCTCTGCCGGGCCTGGGTCCCCCTGCACAGAGACCCCTGGTGTCACGTTTGCGGTGGTAGCCCTCCTGTGTTCTGGGGGGTGGGCAGGATGGGGAGGGCCGGGGTGCGGGCACAGGCTGTCCAGCTGCTTCTCGAAGCCCCCCACTCTGTCCCAGCACCCCCCTCCCCGCCTCTCTCCAGGGCCCAGGGTTGCGGGCTCGCCTCTTGGCTCCGCGTGGCCTGGGCGCGGGCTGAAGCTGGCCAGGCCATCGGGGGAGCCTGCTTGTCCTTCTGTCTCTGTTTCTCACGCCTCCCTCTCTGTCTTTCTCTGGCCCTCGAGTGTTTGCCCGCTTCTGTTGCTGTGCGGGGTGCCGGGAGGGAGAGGTGCGCGCAGGTGTCAGAAGCCCCTCTAATGGCCTCTTAAGCCGCCCTGGTCCAGGTTGGGGTCCTGGACAGGGGGCGCCAGTGGTCTCCACCAGGCGTTGCCTGGGAACAGCCCCGCACCCAGCAGCGCTGGGAGTGCTGGGGCGCTGGGCACTCAGCCCGTGCTGCTCTGCCCGCAGCAGGCACTCGGTATGTCACCCGTCCCCACGGCTGGTGAGGTCGGGGCTGACAGGACCTGACCTGACACACGGGGACTGAGGCTGCCAGGAGTGTTCTGCTCAAGTCACACAGATGCAGTGTCCCTCCGTCCACCCTGATGAAGTGTCTGTTGACTCCGGAGCCCATGCTTGTCACCCCTCAGCCCGGGCTCCTGAGGGCCCCGAGTGTGCCCCGGCATGTGCAAGTGTGTGTCCACGTGTGCGTGTGACCGCTCCAGTCTCTGGTTGGCGCCCTGCCTAGGGGACTCCTAGCACCCCCTCCTTGGAACCCGTGACAGCGACGAGGAGACCTGCTCCCCCTGTCTTCCCCAGTGCGTGGCAGCCAAGGTCGCTGAGCTGGACACTCGTGCAGCCGGCTCTCTGGCGCGTGGGGACCCGCTGGCACTGGGCGGTGAGAACGTGGACCCGCGGCTGTCCTCTGCAGCTGGCACCTGGGGGCACCGGAGACCAGCAGGCGGTTAGGGGCTGGGGCGAGACGGGCACAGAGAACCATTGCCACAGAGCTGCCCATAGTGTGTACCTGGGAAATGACACCGTGCGACAGGACGCAGGGCTGAGGGGTGCGGGTCCCCACGTAGCACCTGGGGAGCCTGGAGGGGGTCGCTTTGGGTATCCTCACATTGTCAGCTGCGTGGGGAAGGTGTCTCTTCATTTGATCTGTGCCAAGCAGCCTGAGGACAACGCATGCTCTTAGCTCCATGTTAAATGGGTGCCTTACAGGGGTGTGTGGACACCGTGGCCCACCTCCTTCTTACACCTGGATGCCTCCCTCCTGATTGCAAGGAGACCTGCAGTTCCCTCTTGGCGCCCTTATTCTCGCTGTCCTCACACCGTCCCCGGGTGTGGAAAGTGCTCCAGCGGGAACGGCATCCTGGCCTGCGACCACACGTGTGCAGGCGTTCTGGGTGAGCAAGGTTTCCCGCGGCACCAACTGTGTGGGCTGGTCTGCGTTGTTTGCTTGCTGACAACAGCAGCGGGAGAGCCAGGGCTGGGAAGAGC
>NW_006780611.1:3022102-3043837 GCF_000442215.2 Lipotes vexillifer | reverse complement strand
CTGGGAAGGGCGGCTGGGACAGGAAATCCAGCCATGCTGGGGGGTCTCAGCAGGTAGGATGGGGGCGGGGAGGGCTGGCTCCTTCCCGGGAGCAGCCCGGCCCCTGGAACATGCTGCGGGTCTCGGTTGTAGGCGAGCAGGGTCAGCCGCAGGCTGCTGTCTTCCTCCTGGTCGTCCCCTGGTGGAGAGCAGCCTCTGCTTATCTGCCACTCAGGTCCCTGCAGAGCCCCGCCTGGCCTCCGGAGCCTCCACTGAGCCCCCCTCATTTCAGATGCCCCTGGGCTGGCCGAGCAGCTGAGGGTTGAACTAGGGCCTCCAGGAGAGTCTCAAACACCCGTCTCCCTGGTTCGGTCCTTCCCTGCTTCACAAGAGCCCAGCCCTTCCCGGTAGCACGGGGCTTCACCGGCTCATTAAGACTGTGCGCGCGTGCGTGCGTGCTGGTGCCCCGAAACCCTGGTGCACCCCTTCTGTCTTAGCCCTGGGAGCCCTGGGGGGGCCTTCAGAGAGGCCCCCTGAGCACTTGCTGGCCTGTCAGCCAGCCTGGTCAGGGCAGCCCAGACCCTGGTGTGGGTACTGGCCTCCTGGCGGGCAGATGCCCGGTGTTCATGCCCCAGGTCCCCCGTTCTGCACCGTGGTCACCTGGCTGGCCGGCTCATGCCTGAGGAGCCCCAGGTGGATGTTTGGGGAAGCTGCCTTCATGGCACCCACTGTTGAGTCTTTGGTTTACACAGGTGTCCCCTGGGAGGACGAGCCCCACTGTTCACTCATCCCGAGGGCCAGGCCAGGAGCGGCTGCGTGTGTGCAGAGAGCACCCAGCCATGCAAACCTCAAGGCCACCAGAGTGTCACAGGCACTCTCTAGGAGTCGAGGTAGGGGCACTGAGGAAGGGGGGGGTGGTCAGCTCCAGGGTGGAGAGAGGTCAGAAAAGGCTCCGAAAGGGCAGTGATGCTTGAGCTGAGTCTTGAATGTGGGGAGGCAGGGACCAGCCAGTACCAGGCATGGGGAGTCTCAAATCCAGGTCAGACTCACACACATATTTTGTGGCGGATTCTCAGTCTTAAAGTGCATCGGGAGAGAGGGAAGACTTCTGGGAAAGCTGTACGTCTTCGATTTCATTGCAGACTTGGGTGGTGTCAGGGCTGGCCTCCTGTCCACGGCGAGCTGAGATCTGTCCACAGTGCAGCTCGTTGAGCTCTGCACGCCTCAGCAGCCCCGCCCTGTGTCCCCTCTGGAACCTTGCATGGGTGTGGGGGGGTGGAGCTGAGGTCCATCCACCAGATCTGGCGTCGCATCCACTTCCTCTCTTCTCTAGGCGTGGCCAGGGCTAGGGTCAGGGAGCCCTCACGTGGCTTGTGGAGCAGTCGGTGCCCCACGACATGGGCTCCGTCTCCTGCGCTCTGTGGAAACAGCCCCAGTTTGGGGTGTTCGTTGAGACGCTTGTGAACACATCTGTGAAGGGAGCATGGTTTCATAGCTCGTCGCTTCAGTTCTGTGTAGTTCCAGAAGAACTCATATTTTGGATGATGTTACTGTCGAAAAAGTAGAACTTAATGCCTCTCTAGAGATGGAAAGGTGGTGTGTGTGGTGCCAGATAAACGCTATTTCTTTACAACCTGCTGGGAGGCTTCATTCCATCCCACTCTCCTGTTTATGCTGGGGTCCTGAGAGTGTGGTGGTGTCCCTGTCCCCAAGGCCAGGTGTGCCTGGTGTGACCTCCTCTTGGGCGTGTACTGCCCACGTTACAAACGGGCGGCAGCCTCTAGGGTCCGACCCGCTGTCACCGCCAGCCCTCTTCCTCCTATATAACAAGCTAGCGACCCCGCGGCCTGGCCTGGGTGTTGAGCTAGGCTTGGAGGAGTGATCTGGGGAGAACGTATCTGCAGTTTGGCCCCTGCCCTGATGTCTGTCTGGATCTCAACCCTCAGGGTCGTTTAATGCTGGAGGAAGTCCTCTGCTTGTACACCAAGTGCCAAGTGGGTGCCCCGCAGCCCAGCGCTGCCACTCCCTGCCAGGGTGAGCGTCAGACCCCCGTGAAGGGCGCAGTTCTCCGGGAAGCGCCAGCCGCACGCCCGTGGTCCCCAGGCCGCCCGCACTTGTGACCCGTCAGTGATAAAGGCAGCGGCTCCTGGGGCCCCAAGGCCTGATTGCTCGCTGGAGCAAGCTCACAGAGCTCAGGAGAGCCGGCCGGGGGAGAGAGTGCAGGATGAGGCGGGAGGGGCCCGGGGACTCGGCGCTTCCTCTCGGCCCTGGGGTCAGGGCCTGTCGCCCTCCACGGTTCACGTGTTCACCCGCTGAGCCCACGCGTCCAGAGTTTTTACTGGGGCTTCCTCACGTGGGCATGATGGAGCTCGGTGCCCAGCTCCTGTCGTGTCCTGAGGTCTGGCCTCTGCGAGCCCCGACCCTGAGACCCTGGGACCAGGGGCTGTCACCTGTGGCCCCGTCAGAACACGCGTGTCCCCTGTGGCTGGAGGGGCAATGCATCTGCTGGTCTCAGGTCCTGGCAGAGCCCCTGCCCAGAGCCTGGCCGCCTTCCCACTGTTTGTCTAGGTCCCCATGTCCTGAGTCCTCTCCCTCTGCCCCTTTGCTCACTGCGCTGTGATGGCTGAGAGGGGTCTGTGGGGAGCCTGACATGGGCCTGTGGCCCGAGGCCTTGGGAGCTGCGTCTGCTCTCGGGGGCTTCCTTGCGGCGGCCGAGAGCAGGCACCCTGTTCAGCGGAGGCCTTGTTCGCCTGCTCAGAGCTTCCCTGGTGGATTTCCTTTTGGAAAGAGGCTTAGCTGCCCTTCCTCCCTCCTCTTGGTCTGGCACCTGTGTCACATGCCCACCGTATGGCAGCCGCTACCCCGGGACTTTCCCGAGAGGGTGCTGTGAGGGAACTGGGGCTCTCCCTGTTCCAGGGAGGGCCTGGAGGTGCTGAGAGCCTGGAGAACCTTCTGGAAGCCGACCTGGGATCTGAGCCCAGCTCTCCTGATGCTGTAACCCGAGGTCTCTCTACTGTTCTCCAGTCTGACCCGGGCTCTGCTCTGCCTCAGGAAGAAGACAGGCGCGCTCCCTGCATGAGCGTGTTGTGTGCTTGGGGAGGGGAGCCACGGGTCCTGGGTCCTGTGCTGCTTCCGTCACTCCCCCCGTCTGCCCGCCCGGTCCCCTCCCAGCTCTGTCCTCCTGGTGGCCTCTGGGGGTGGCCATGGCAGGTCTGTCTGCAGCAGGGAGCCCTGGACGCTTCTCCCCCAGGAGCTGCTGGACCGGGCGTCCTGGGTGTCGTCCTCCGTCCCGCTCCTTCCTCCTGTCCCTTGGCACAGCCCTGCACCCTGGGTCCTCAGCCGGGGGTCCTGGGCGTGCGGCTCGGCCCTGCCCCTGTTTGGGGCTGATGCTTTTTTCTGGCTGTTTGTTCTTACCGTCCATCAGACCTGGCAGACGAGGAGGGTGGGTGAGCCCAGGACAAGGCCTCCTTGGCTGCAGAGAGGCCTGCATTCCCTGTCACTGGCTCTTGTTTTTGTTCTTCTGTATCTTTTTAACTGATTAGAGGATTGAAATCTCCACCACCCCCCCACCCCAAACCAAAGCCTTTTCGGGCCTCGCCCAGCAGAAGTGGGTCGGGGGTGGCTTGGGGCGGTTTTCCTTGTCAGGTATCTACGTGTGAGCAGTTAGGTTCACTCTTGGGGCAAATAAATCTAAGCAGTGCCTATTCTTCGTGGCAAGTCAACGGGATACGTGTTTTTTGTTTTTTTTCCTTTTTAGCATAAATCTTGGGACATAATCTGTTTGTGTAATTTCTTTTGGTTTTTAATAAAGAAGACAAGGTGTTTCAGCAGAATTTCCAGCCTGCAGACGCGCTGTTTCAGGTGCTGGGATAAGCCTCCGGCACGTGCTGGGCGATGGGCACTTCCTGTGCCTTTGTGGCGGGGTCTGCCTCAGAAGGCCTTGATGGAAAAACGTCTCCTCAGCCTGAAAGATGATAATAATTACATCTGCCTCCTCACTCATTCCATGTCCCCTCTAATTGCCAGTGAAATGGAAATTTCAAATCCAGAGTCACTGCTAACTGAGTTACCTTTATCAGTGACAGAGCATCTGCTCACACTTGCTGATAAGAATCTTTCCAGCACACACATTTGCGTTCCGATGTATATAAATGGAAAGTAACGGCTGGAGTTTAGGCGTCCATTTTTCAATACGTTCAGAGCAGGAGGCGGCCTCTCCAGAAGTTCACTGTGTGCGTTAGGAGGTGGGCGGGGGCAGTGGCCATATCACTCTTCGTTGTGGCTTGCGGAGAAGCCAGGCCATCAGTGAGAAACAGCCACCTCCACGTGACCAAGGAGTGCCTTCCGCGGTCCTGGGGTGGCTGCTCCTGTTAGCTGGGGTGGCCTGGTCGTGGGTCGGAGCCTGGCGGACGAGGCTCGCATCCCCACCAGGTGGGCCCGGGGCTGCCTGCTTCGCTGCTGTCGGGAGCTCGGGCCTGCGTCGGGCAGAAGAGAAGCCCAGGCCCTCAGGACACTGAGAGTCGGTAACTCTGGTGAAATAGACAACTCGGGGGCTCAAAGTTGCATTTTCTTTCTGTCTCTCCTGCACATTGCTGAGCTCGTGGAGGGCAGGACGCCGGCCATGTCTCCTCTGTAGCTTCACTGTCAAAGGCGGTGGGGTACATGGAGACGCCCGAGAGCTTCCCGGAAAGAGCTGATGAATGAGCAGCCTCTGCCCATGTCCTCGTGGGGTTGACGCTGTGGCCCTTGCTCTGCAGAGGCCCCAGCTGTGCCCAGGGTGCTGGTACCTGGAGATACTGGGCGGGTCTGTGGGCGCATCTGGCATCGTGGGGTCATTTCAGGACACGGAGAGGGCAGTCCTGAGTCTGCCGCTGCCGCGTGCACCCCCGGATGGGCCACCTTGCCTGCTTCTCGCGTGGGCACAGGTTCCGTGGGTGGGAGCTGCCCAGTGGGCCGTTGGTCCTCGCGCTCCGGCTGGGATGGGCTCCTCTGGCCGAGCCTGAGACAGGGTGGCATCCGCCAGAGCCTCGTGGGGCGGGCCTCAGGTGGGACTGCCGGAGGAGAGAAGGGGTTTATTTTTACTTGTTTGGTTAGGTTTCTTCAGTGACAGATATTCCGGAAATATGTGTTTAAGTTTGCATATCAGTTTGCTCGCCAGTTCACGTTAGAAAGGTGTCGCGTGCCTCCCGGGCACTTATTAGAGTTGCTTCTTTTCCCCGCTTGTAAACGGTGACCTTCTGTGTCAGCCGAGGAGGCCAGTGGCACTGCAGGCGCAGGGACGTGGCTGGGGGACTGCGGGCGGCTCATTCCATGCCACCGCCCTGCCCCCGCCTCCGAGCGCATCCAGCCCCGGCCGTCACTCCACTCGACCCGCGAATGTGCCGGGCACACGCCACACTCTGGGCCTGGCTCTGTGCCAATCCCTGGGTCCAGACAAGGTCCCGCCCCACGGGCACCGCGGGACAGGGACACCCAGGGCTCCACAACCCCTGAAAAGCCACCTGAATCCGCGAGGGTGAACTCGGAGTCGCCCCGCCTTCCCGATTATCAACACCCAGTGAGCGCCTGGCGTGGGTGGCGTCGGCGCCCCGCGCGGGCCTGGGCAGGAGATGCCTGGCCCTGCCGGCCTGCCGCCCGCTGCTCTGTCCTCGGCCCATGTGTCCCGGAGAGTTTCAGTGGCTAGTGAGTGGCGGGTGCTGGAGCCCCTGATCGTCCAGGCCTGTCCTGGGAGCGGCCCCTGCCGGGTCCCCCTCCTTTGGGCGCTCTGTATTCAGGAGGCGGTTTTCTCTTCGGAGCTGTCACTGCCCTCCCGCCCGCTCTGCCCCCGCTGCCGACTGCACTCGTGGAAGCTCACTCCCCTGTTTCTGTGTAAAAGATCTTTGTTCAGTAAATTGCTTCATTTTCTGAACTGCCGGTTTTCAGGTGTTGATGGTATTTGCGTTTCCTGTTGGCCAGCGTGCTTGCGTCGGTGCCCCCGCCTCGGCTGCCAAGCTTGGGGAACGGGCACAGGGGGCCACTCAGGGCCCCACGGAACTTTCCGGCTTTGTAGCTGCTGCTGTTTTCAGCTTAGAAATAAATCTTAATTCTTTAAAAAGAACAGGACGTCCCATTGCATTGCCGGAAAGCTCCACAGTATCTCGTCTTGGAGAAATGGCGGGGGGGGGGGTGACTGAGAAATGGGCGGTTTATTCACGTGTTCAGTTACCCATTTTCTAACTTCATACATTCCCTCATTCATTCATTCATTCACCCGTCTTCTGGCTCACGCCTACTGGGCACCTAGTGTGTCCCAGGGCTGCAGGTGCGGAGGGGTCTCAGGCACCACACCTGCTGTGGGGGAGCTCACGTCCTGGGGCGGGCACGGCCCTAAGCAGCGAAGCCCAGGCAGTGTGACACGGGGTCCGGGGAGGAGGCTGTGGAACCAGGAAGAGGGAGGCTGGCGCGGGGGGAGGGACTGGGGCGGCGCCCGGGTGGGGCCTCGCCGGGCACACAGTGTCACCCGAGCGGGCGCAGTGCTCCGGGGCTGGGGGCCGAGAAGGGCGGTTCTGGCCCAGCTGGTCCTTCTTTGTCTGCCAGCTGGTGTCTCTCGAACTGTGGGCCATGCACGGGGCCCTCACGACGTCTTGAGAGGAACCCCCTTGTGGTATTAGGCGGCCCCCCGAGCTTACAAGCTGGGGACACGGGGAGGACACTACCCCTTGCAGACCCCAGGGCTCTCCTCGGTGACAAGCCGTGTGGCTCGTTTCTGCCGGGGCTGCCGCCGTGGAGGCTCTGTGCTGTGACTCTGCTCCCACTTCATCCTCCGCTGGAGCAGCAGGGGACCGTTTTGGATCGTGATGTGAAGTTAACAAGTAAGTGTATTTATTTAACACAACATAAGCTGATTAGGAGCTGTAGAGAGGACCACAGAGCCAGCCCTGCCCTGCGTGGGGAGCTCCTCCTGGGACGCGGACCCTACGTCAGAGGCTGGAGCCCCGTCTTCCCCTGCCTCTGGGGGCCCGGGTGCCGAGTCCTTGTGTAACTTGTCCCTGAGAGGGCTCCCAGCACAGGTGTGTGGCTGACGTAAGAATCTTCTGGAGACACAGAAACTCAGATCCCGCTGGGAAGATTCTGATCCAGAAAGTCGAGATGCACCCGAGAAAGCTGTGTTTTAACAGCCGCCGAGATGAGGATGACGTCTGGGAACCCCTGAGGTCACTGTCGGCCCACACTGCAGCCCTCTGAGCTGGCTTCGCGCTTCCCTGATCCCCTGGCTATCGCTTGTTTGTTTGCTGCTTCTAGAACTTTTGTTAGGAGAACTGAAGGAGCTGTACACTTTTTTCAGGGTTGCCTCTCAGGGCAGGCGGGGAGCGGAGGGTAAGACCACGGGAGGAGCCAGTGACTCTGGCCATGTGCAGACACGGGGCCTTGGGCCACACTCGTGGGTCCTGGTGGACAGAAGTCAGGGTGGGCACGTCCCAGTCCCCAGTCTGGATAATTAGGTCATACTTGCCTGTTTTATAAGGCAGCACCCGTCCTCCCCTGGCCCTTCGAGTGGCTCTTCCCAGGGCAGAATGTTGGGAAAATGGGGCACAGTCACCATGACCCTCAGAGTCTCTGCTTCCTTGGAGGGGCACTTCCAGGGTCCCAGGACCTCGGAGCTCCAGTGAGCTCTGAAGCCTTTCCCGCGGGTTGTTGAGAGCCCAGCAGAGAGGCCTGGGCAGGGAACGCTGGGGGCTTGAGCCGTGGAGCGCCGTGACGGGGAGAGACTCTGTGGCCGGTGGGAGATGGCGCTTCGGGCCTGGTTCTCCCCAGGGGCCCTGCTGTCTTCACAGAAGCCCCAAACCTGGGGTCCAGGGATGGGCCCGCCTGCCCCCTCACTGGCCGGGCCCGGGAGCCCGTGGGACCCGGGCTGGCACGAGGTCGAAGCCATCCCCTCTCTCAGGACTGCAGCCCGTATCTGGTGGACCTGCCTGTGGGCCAGACGGGTGAAGTTCGGCTGAGCCCCGCCGCGTGCCCCCGAGCGTCCGCCGGCCTCTCGGACCAGTGCCGCCGTCTGTATGGCAGGACTGGGCCTGCCCGTGTTCCTGGGGTGGGGCTCAGGGCATCCCAGACGGGGTGCACAGTCCGCCCATGGGAGCTGTCGTGGTCCTAGTTACCGCTACTGCCGTCACCACCCGTATTCCTTGAGGAAGAGAGTCTGAGGTCTTGGGGTGGAAGTTCCTTTTCCATCCGTGCTCCTTGGGGGCGGTGCCTCGGCTGGTTGGAGGGGTTCCGAGGTGGGCCCGGGGCCTCAGGGAAAGGGCAGACCTCCAGGGGCTCTGCTGACAGCCGCGGGGCCTGTGTCTGTCCCCACAGGGCAAGTCCACCGGCACCTGGACCAGCACGAGGTGAGGTATCTGCAGTTCGCCTTCCGCTGGATGAACAACCTGCTGATGCGCGAGGTGCCCCTGCGCTGCACCATCCGCCTGTGGGACACCTACCAGGTGAGCGCCCCTTGCACCCCTCCCTCCCGCAGGGTGCCCGTGGCGGGAGCCGGGCCAGGTCCTACCCGCACGAGGGGCCGGGCCACGTCCTCGGCACCTCACCTCCTGCCGCCTTCTGCTCTGGGTCCGTTTGCTGTGTTCGAGTTGGCCTTCGAAGCATCCTCTCCATTGAAATGTGGTCTGTTTAAAGTCCACTTCTGGTGTTCTTGTCGTTTGACTAGATGTAGGACAGGGCAAAGAACTTTCTGTAGTTTTACCTGTAGCTGGATTTCATCCCGCTGTGCAGTTTGCACTTTGGCCAGGGCCCCGGGGCAGGTGTAACTCCAGCGAGACTCTGAGCTGCATCTCCCGGACACACACTCACGCTCAGGACTCACACCTTGTCTGTGTTTTGAGTCACTCATGATAAAGATTTTTAAAAGTCCCCGACAGATTCAGTGTGTGTGAAGTTTCCTCCTCTCCACAGCGTTTTCTGGAACAAACCACCTTTGTTCCCTTGAGTGTCACGTTGCTTATTCTGACGCCTCTCCAGCTTCTTGGAGATGTTTGCTGAGGCGAGGCTGAGGCCGTGCCGGGGGTTCCACGCTGGCCTTTCCTCATCCCTCGCGGTGAGCAGGCACCTTGTGTGGACTTGGAGTGGCGTCCCCTTGGAGTCTGGCTTTCATTCTTAACTCCGGGAGGCAAGGTTTTCCTGCACTGGGCACCAGCCCTTTGTGGGCCTTGGACGGGGCAGCTGCCTTTGGAGCCTGGGAGAGGGAGCCCCAGGCCATGGGCTTCTTTGTGGGGCAGCAGGAGCCCCAGGCGCAGGGTTGGGCTTCCGTGCATGGACATCCACGAAGACGGCGGTGGGGTCCCGAGGCCCCGAGCAGGCTGGAAGGGCCTCGCCCCCTGGCCTCCTTGTCAGTGGAGCCCTTGGTCTAGATGGCGCGATCGTCCCGTGGGATGGGGACCTCGAGCTGCTGCCCTGCTGGCCCCCATGCCCGCCAGCCTTGAGTTCTGAGCACATTTCTCCCAGGTCATCGAGAACAGTAGCCCAGAGCTTTGTTCCTCACGCTGGCCCGTGTGCCCGTTTGCCTGTGTGCCCATGTGCCCGGCGCGGGGTCTGTGGCTGTTTTTGTGGCTCTGAAGCCCTGTGTTGTGACTTTGCTTTTCCTTTTTGCAGCTGTATGTTCTAATGGTGTTGGCTACAGAAATTATGACCGGTCAGTAGCCTCATCCAAATCCCCCACTTTGGTTTTGCTTTCGTAGGTACTTGACAGCTACAGAATTTCTAGCCACTCACGTTTCCTGGAACGTAAAGCCGTTTCTGGGGGCTGTTTGGTTAAAGTGGCTATTGGCCTGGTGCTATCGATCAGGTCTCAGTTACGTCGCAGGAAACAAAACTTCGTATCCCGTAAATTTTGAGCGCTCTCCACTGGTGCTGGGTCACACTGAGGTCCTGACCCCCCTCATTAATCACAGAGTCCCCTGTAGTACCGTCCCCATTATGAACAAGTTAGGTATTAAGTCAGTCGCATTTTGCGGAGCAGAAGATGGATCTGCGCGTCTGTGGCCCTGCACCACTATCACTAAAGCTCTTAATAGATGTCAAAACTTGAAGCACAGTTGTGGCAACTTTATTGAGTTAATTTTCTTGAAATTAAATTTTGTTATGAATTAACTCATTTGTACCATGGACTGATTGTTGAACTGACGGTACCCTCGTCATAAACCTTTTCATATCTTAAAAATTGGGGGTATTTCTATTTTACAGGCCCAAGTAACCATGAAATGGTATTGCATCTTCTGGCAGTGAAAATACAGAGTTAATCGTAGGATGGCAATCGGGTGATTACTCTCCCTTAAACTAGGGTGTTTATTAGCTGGACTGTTACAGGTTTCAGTAACTCTTTAATCCCTTACAAGCAATGTAGCTCAAAATCCTCTTGGGACATGTGTCAACAAAAGGCTCTCCATAATCTGTCCCAGGCCGTGGACTAGATGATGGCACAAAAATAAATGAGGGGCATCAGTTACAAGGAGGAAAAAAAGCAATTAAACAGCGCAGATCATCCAGAAGTAGCCTGAAGAGCAGGGAGGTGAACCCTGCTCCCTGGGTGCGTGACGTGCCCCATGCGAGCAGGGCGTGGGCGTGGGCCGCCGTGGAGGCTGCTGTGGCTGAGCAGCCGGTCCAGCTCCCAGAGGGAGCTGGTGGAAAGGGTGCGTCCCACCCGCCATAGCTGGAGCCGACACGTGGATTTTGAGGACCTCAAATGAGAGAGAAAACTCTGGGCCCCTGTGCTGTGCTGTGGGTCCACGGCCGCAGGGCTGAGGCCGTCGGGGCAGCCGGGATGTGCTCCGTCCTCCCCGTGTCCTCCCAGCCCTTGCTTCCCCTCTCATGGGCTCCCCTCCACGCCCCCGCTCCGTGCGGAGGAGGCGTGGGCTCCCTCCCTAGTGAGCGAGGGCCCCACGGGGCTGACGGGAGAGCATGCGGGTGTTTCCAGGCCACACCTGCCGCCTCCTGCTGCCACCTGGACAGTGAAGCCGAGCCCGGCCCTCTGGGTCCGGCCCTGAGGGCCTGGGGGGCCAGTCCTGGGCTGCGGAGGGCTCGGCTGCGCGTTTCGGGGGCTTGGGCTCCAGGGCACCCTGCCTGCTGGCGGGCACCGAGTGGCGCTTCAGCTCTCGCCCCTCGAGGCCTGCGTTCCAGCCTCAGCGGGCCTCCCTCGGGGTCTTTGGTTTCACGCACCTTCTCTGGAATTGCTTTCCTGTGGAAAGACAGCCACAGATGCGGCTTCTATATTTTTGTAACGTGGGTGGGCCCCGGACGGTGGCTGTGGCTCGGGGCTCGTGGGCCTCTGCGTCCCTGCGAAGCCCAGGGCTGCTCCTCGGGCGTCTCCCGGCAGCGGCCGGAGTCCTGGGGAGCGTGTGCGTCCCTCCTGGCACCCTGGGCGCAGAGGTGGGTCCTAGGGCTGCGCTCCCTCCCTGCGTCCCTGGCTGCACTTTGTGTCTGGAGGCCTGGTGGGCACAGGCGACCGACTACAGGGACCGCAACCCCCGACCCCCGGGCCAGCTCCTCCTCCGGCAGTTCCTGGGACAAAAGCCGCCCTTCTGTCTGAGCCGCTTGACCTCCTCCCAGACCATGGGAGTAGGTGTGCCTGTGCGCTGTTGAGGAGGGTCCCTGGCCCCCCAGTTGCTCGCTCTCTGGGGTGTATGCACCGGGGCTGCAGTCCCGCCATGCGGGCGAGGACCACGTGAGCTTCTCCTGGTGTCGGCGGTGCGGCAGCCCCCCTCCCCCACTGTGAGTGGGACTGTCCCCCCACCCACCCAGGGGACCTGCCTGGGAGGAGACAGCCAGAGGGGTCGGCACCTGCTGATTTCCTGAAAGATGGGAGATCGAAGTGCGTTTCCTGGTTTGTATTTCTTTTTTCCTAAATGGCACTAGAATGTCGACCAGCTCAAGGTTGCTTTAGCTGTTCGGGGTCTTTTGTGGTTCCATACAAATTTTAGGTTTGTTGTTCAATATCTGTGAAAAATGCCATTGGAATTTTGGTAGGGAATGCCTTGAGTCGCTTTGGGTAACCTGGACGTTTCCACAGCTGATTCTTTCAGTCCACAAGTGAGGAGTCTTTCCATTCATTTATGTCTTCTTCAGTTTCATTCATCAGTGTTTTTTAGTTTTCAGGGAACAGATTTTTCACTTTCTTGGTTAAATTTATTCCAAAGCATTTTGCTTTTCATGCAGTTGTGAATGGGATGGTTTTCTTAATTTCTCTCTCCAACAGTTCATCGTTCGTATATAGAAATGCAACCGAGTTCTGTATATTGATGTTTTTTTTTATCCTGCAACTTTATGGAACTTGTCTAAAGGTAATGAAATTATCTCACAGAGGTATCTGCACCCTCATGTTCATGGCAGCCGAGATATGGAACGACCCAAGTCAAGTGTCCATCGATGGATGAAAAGATAAAGAAATTGTGTGTGTATACACGTATGTGTGTCTATATATATGTGCGCGCGCGCGCGCACACACACACACACACACACACACACACACACACACACACACACACACACACACACACTGGAACGTTACTCGGCCTTTAAAAGGAAGGCCCTCGTGGGCGTGGCTGACGTGGCTTAGGGAAGGTCAGAGGAAGAGGCCGGGCAGCCGGAGGAGGGCATCCCCGGGCAGGAGAGGACGCACCAGAGTGCGAGCCAGGGAGAGAGGCCCCAGGGCAGCAGAAGGCTCTAGGATGACGGGACCACCCAGAGGGGAGCCTCTAGGCACACGTAGGTTTTCTACACTCGAAAAATATGACCAGTGTGACTGGGGAACTGAATTTCTAGTTTTCATTTTGGTTCACTGAGATTTATATTGAACAGGCCCACCCAGAGTAGCTGCATGCAACACTGCTCTGGCAGGGACTGGTGGAGTCAGCGGGTCAGGACCGTGGGCATCAGGCAGCAGTGGGCAGAGTCAGGCCCCGTGGGCATCGGGCAGCAGCCGGCAGGTCAGGACCTGTGGGCATCGGGCAGCAGCCGGCAGGTCAGGACCTGTGGGCATCGGGCAGCAGCCGGCAGGTCAGGGTCCGTGGGCATCGGGCAGCAGCGAGCAGGTGCAGGTCCTGTGGGGCAGTGACTCGAGCCAGTCCTGGGGAGAATGTGAGGAAATGGACTTGGCTGGAGCCCCTTGTCCTCCGAGAGGTGCGCCTGTGCAGGGAGGGGGCCGCGGTGGGAAACCCCGGGCATTTCCAAGCTGACCGAAGAGGTGGGCGCGCCGGGTGGTGGACAGCTCTGCCCCTGTCCCTCCTTCCCCGGTGCCCCGAGGCTGATTCAGAAGGGTGTGCTCCGCTGGGACCTGTCTTGGAGTGAAAAAGAACGTCAGCAGCTTTCTGGAATGGAAATGTGAGAGCCAGGTTCTCAGAACGGTGCTATCTGTTCTCTACATTCTAGTAACTTCCTTCCTTCCCATTCCGGCTCTCACTGAGGTCTTCCCATCACTGGCTGATACTCGGGGCCTGAGCCCTGCTGGAGCCAGGGCCCCGGGCCAGGGGAGGGGGCGTCGCATCCTCGTGTCCACGCAGAGGTGACGATGTGTGTGACTTCCGGAACGGCGGTGGCCCCCGCCCCATCCCGAGGACTGCGGCTTGGGTAGGTGAGGGCGTGCTGAGGGTCCCCACGGAGGCTGACGTTTCCCACAACCTAGTGATTGTGTTAGAAGAAAAGGAAAAACTTCCTTTTGCCAGGTGAGTGTTGCAAGGTGGCTTCACTGGCTTAAAGCATTTATTAGATTCCTTCTTAGTGGCGTCTAAAGGCCCCTGGAGTTCTAATTAAGAATGCATATGTACTGCTCGTGTCCCCGAGTGCGTCTTTAGGGGCCGGCTGTTGACACAGGAGAGGAAACGTGGACACACACACTTGGGGGCCTAGCTGGCGAGCTGCTCCCTTTCTCACTGCCCCTCCCTTCTGGTGCAGGACCGTCTCACTCGAGCCTCAGAGCAGCCTGGGGTGGTGCTCCCGGCCCTTGGCCCTGGCTCTTGGCACACACGCCATCAGAGGGAAGTGGCAGGAGGGCATTTTCTACCAATAAAGCTCCGAATCGCTCTTCTGTGGCCAAATGGAACATAAGGATTTGTTTTTATGTTCCACATAAGCCCCGTGGATACTGTGACCTCTGGGACTCTGGCAGAACGGACTCTCCATCCTAGCCCAGCGCTGTCCTCATAGCCTTGGGCAGGTCCAGTGTCCTGAAGCTCAGCTCCTAGGATTGCTGTTGGGACTAAGGAGGCGTTTCTAAAGCAAGGATAGGCAGACAGGTCCTGTAAAGGGCGAGGCAGGCAGCATTTTGGGCCCGTGGGCCACGTGGGCCGCACAGCTGCACCACTGTTCGGGCCCAGGGGCAGACACGGCCACGCCAGTCAGACTCGTGGGGAACTGGGTGTTTCCCACGCGGAGCTTAGAAAGCACCATGCATACGGTGGGCGCTGGGTAAGAGCCCTTTTCTTCCCACACCGCTGTCCCCGGTGTTTTGTAAACTGTAGAGCTGTACAAATTCTGGGTTCTATTGCCGGGCTGTCACTGTTATCAACCAGTTTTTACAGAAATTGGAACTGGGGTCTCGGAGCTCAAGTGACTTGGCCTCTGCGTCATTCCAGCGGCGTGTGGCCCAAGCAGGGTCCCACCACCTGGGCCCCCGCCATCCGCGTATCCCCGGCCCTGGCCGAGCACTCTGCCATGTGCGGGGACGGTGGGACTGCGGTCTGAGGAGCTGGCACCCTACAGCTCCCTGTGTGTGAGGGCAGGGGACCGAGCTGCAGCCTTCCGCTCTCATGCGGTGGCAGGGCTGTGTGTTGAGCTCCTCCAGGGTCCTGGGGGCCTAGCTGGGCCCTTTCTGAGATGCGGCCCCGTGTCTCACAGCTCCCGGCCGCACCAGTCAGGGGCAGGGGGCAGGGCAGGGCCTCCGGGCCCGTTGAAGGCCAGCTGCCAGCTGCCCCCTCACATGCCAGGGCCCCCGCTGGCTGCCGCAGAGCCCTGCATGCCCTGAGACCCTGAGCTGGCTCTGATCCTGAGATGTCTCGTCTGCTGCGGCAGACATGGCCGTTTGCACCATTTTAGGTGAAGTCTCCCCATTGGTGCAGCCTCCCTGTCCTTGGAGGTGGCGTGCAAGCTGTCTCCAGAAGTGAGGCTGCCCCTGCACTTCAGCAGACTTCCCGGCCTCCCGGGAAGGAGCCCGGCGGTGTGGGACCCCTGTGGCTGGCCAGGCCCCGGAGTCACAGTCAG
This sequence comes from Lipotes vexillifer, assembly GCF_000442215.2. Taxonomy (NCBI): domain Eukaryota; kingdom Metazoa; phylum Chordata; class Mammalia; order Artiodactyla; family Lipotidae; genus Lipotes; species Lipotes vexillifer. The sequence goes on along the minus strand of NW_006780611.1, from coordinate 3,028,633 downwards.
TGCTCGTTTGTTGGGCGCCTGCTGTGGGCCCGGCCCTGTCCTCGGCGCTGGGGACCCAGCCACGGAAGAGGTGGGTCCTGATCTCACAGAGCCCGCCTCCTGGCCAGGGAGCCCAAGCAAACCCTGGGGAGAAGGTGGGCCTGGCTGTGTGTGTGGGGGGGGGGGGCGCAGAAATACTTTTTTGCTAGAAAATGCTAAAGATCACCTGAGCCTTCAGCAAGTCATAGTAGTAACATCAAAGATCACTGATCACGGATCACCATAGCAAATGTAATCATGATGAAAAATTTGAAATATTGTGAGAATTAACAAAATGTGACACAAAGACACAAAGTGAGCGAATGTTGTTTGAAAACGGGCGCCAAGAGACCTGCTCAGGGTGGGGTTGCCACAAACGTGCCATTTGTAATACACACGGTATCTGCGATCCACAATAGAGCAAAGCACGATGAAGCGTGGTACATGCCTGTAGAGGGAAGAAGGGAGCCACGGCACCGTCAGGAGGAAGAGCGAGTGCAGGCATCTCAGGGGTTGGGGGGGGGGGGGGGGGGCGCAGGGCTGTGCAGCCAGGGGCAGCGGTGGGGAGGGAGGTGGTCCGCAGGAGGTGGCCCTGCAGGGGCGCTGCTGTGTGACGGGAGCTTTGGGAGGGGCTCTCAGGGAAGAGCATTTCAGGCTAACGGCGTCCTGAGAGCCCGGCCGGGACGGGGTGGGGGCCGTGTGGAGAGGCCCACAGGCTCCAGGCGAGAGGCGCGAGCGGAGCTGGATCTGCAATAATCAGGCACCGCGTGTGACTGTGCCCGATGCCCAGGCATCTCCAGGCTGGGACATCTGGTGAAGGGTACAGTACGGGTGTTTCCAGACTTTATGTACACCCTGAAGTTTGAAGGTGGAGTCAGAGGGACGGGCTGAAGAGTGAGAGACGAGGCTAGGTCGGGGGATGCTTCTGGAAGGGCCTGCAGTGGTGCCTGCTGCCAGGTGTCCGTGTCCTGCCCTCCTGCGGGCACCGCCCCCTAGTGTGGGCTACAGGTGGTGACTCACTTTCTACAAGGGGTTCCAGCAAGCGTGTGGGGATGTCACCTCTGAGACTGTGACCCGTCTCTCTGCTCCCACCCTGGCTTGCTTCGAGGGGAGCTGCTGCCGCGTTGTCAGCTGCCCAGAGGGGAGGACCCGAGGCTGCCATCAGCCACGAGCCTGGGGACATGAGATGACCACGGCCCCAAGCTGGCCCTGGGCTGAGCCTGTGAGAGGAGGCCCTGAGCCAGAAGACCCAGCCAAAGCCAGGTCTGAGCCGCGCAGACGGCAAGATAAGGGATGCCTGTCCTGCCCCGGTTCATGGGGTTTGTTAAGCAGCAGGAGACAATTAACGCATTCGTGTTTCGGTGGCAGGAGATGGTTCAGGTGCGTTTACTGGGTTGGGCAAGATGGGGTGGGATAGACTGGAGAGGGCGTGGGAGGCAGGAGTCCTGTCGGGCTTCCTGTGCTGGAGACGCCTGTTGGCCCTTGAGGGGAGGGGCCCTGGCCAGCCGGCGGAGGCCTGGCACTTGCTCCGGAGACTTGCAGGCCGGTGGCAGGAGGTGGCAGCTGTCGGCGGAGAGGCGGGCTGTGGAGGCCTGCGGCAGATGAAGCCCTCAACTGGGGCCTTTGAGTTTTCAAACCTGTCCTTGATGTCCACACAGAGTGAGCACGGTGTTGGTACCCACTAATGCTTTCAGATGAAAAAATTTTTTTTGCAAAGGTTGGGATGCGGGGGTGTGTGCCTTCCCAGAAATAACTTTGAATTTGGAGTTCAGCCTGTCAGTCCATGGAATTGTATTTAAGTTCTCATTGGATATGCAAGTTCTACTAATAACACTTTTCTAAGCCCAAAGGGGGCGTATCTTCTGATGTCCTGTGGGCATCTGTCTTTCCTTCTATCCGCCCTTCTTTCCCTCCCTCCCTCCCTCCACCCAGCTGCCTGCCCACCAAGTACAATGTGAACCCTGGTGCACCAAAAACAGGGCAGGGTGGGGCTCCGGGACTCCACTGAGACATTCGAGGCAGCATCCCTGCCCCCTCGGGGTCTGCAGCCAGGGGCAGAGGTGGACACGTGATGCAGTTACAGCCCGGGCAGGGAGCGCTGTGACGGAAGTAATGAAGTAGGCGCCGGGGACTTGGGGGGCACCGCACTCTGCCCCGGGCTGCTGAGGAGGCTTCCCGAGGGGACCTTGAGGGTCGGAGGGTGCACAGGGAGTCCTTGTGGAGGACTGGGCACAGAGCCGGCTCGGAGCGAAGCAAGGGCAGCCTGCACGGGAGGGAGAGCATGTTCCAAGGCTGAAAGAGGCAGGTGGGCACGGCTTGCACTGCAGGGTCTGTGCTGGGTGTGGTTGTTCCCGGGGTGTTTGGGGGCTGGGACAGGACAGGGGCCGTGAGGGGTGGCAGGCCTACGGTCTCATCCGCGGAGGTGGGCCAGCTCTGTTCCCAGATGGTGATTTGACCTCTGCAAACCTTGGTTTCCTGTCCGTAAAAGAGAACAGAGCCTGCTCCCGTGGCCACGCCTCTAGCTCCACCTGTGATGCTTACCTGGAGCTGTGGCCACACCGCCAATCCCACCTGCAGCATGACCTGCTACTGTGGCTGCACCTTGAATCCCACCCGTGAAGAGTCCCCATTGCTGCTGTGAGGGCCGCCTTGGGGCTCTGGTGAAGGCGCCGGGCGCTCAGCTCTCCATTATGGTTCTCGCCAGCCCCGCATCCTCCCGCTGGGCAGTGGCGGATGGAGCCCTGGGGCCCAGGGGAGGAGCTGGCGGGGCGGCCGGGCATCCTGCCGAGGTGTTCGTGTGGGCGCGGCGGAGGGGCCAGGCGTGCAGGAGGGCTCGGAGCTGCAGGCTCTGCCCCGTTGCTTGTCCAGCCTCGTCTTTGGGTCATCGCCACCTTAGCGACTGGTGCTGCGTTCAGACGATGTGCAGGCTTTCCCGAGGCTCCATCTTCTGTTCCGTGGTCCTGCATTTCCAGGGGTCGTTGGGACCTGCTCTTCGACTCCTCCGGAAGCTGGCCCTGGGCCTTCACACTCCGCGGTGCCCACAGGAGTGTGGGTTGCGGTGCCTGGTAGTGGAGGGCGCGCTCAGTGCAGAGCCCACAGGGTGCCGAGCAGCATGCCAGCCGCGCGGCCCTCCTGAACCTTCAGGGTTCTGCAGCGCAATTCTCAGTGACTCAGGCGGCGGTGAGCCTGACGGATTGGGTTAATCTAATTAGACTGGAGAAGCAGGTCGCTTTACAACATACTTTTTCATAAGCCCATTAAGGTTTGAGGTCGTGAGCGTTTCACGTGGGCCCCCCTCCAGGAAGCAGGCGTAGATCACTGTCAGCCGGGGAAGGCTATGGAAGGGAGCATATTCAGTGAGACTGTGCTCCCAGCTGAGTTTGCGGGGAGGAGCTGGAAGAGGGTTGTACCCCCTGCTCCAGCTGGAAGAGGGCTGTACCCCCTGCTCCCTGCTTCATGTCTCCATCAGGATGGGTTTATCAGAACTTATTCAGGGCTTGGGGACTGTGGAGATGTCTTCCCTCTGCAGGCCTGGCTCAGGCTGAGTGAGACCTGTGCTGCTCAGTCCTTGCTAGGGGTCTGCGCGTCTTGTCACTTCCCTGTAGGTGCACCACCGACCCCCAGTCCTGGCAGGCTGTGGACTCTGGGACAGGCCGCCTGTCCCTTAGCGACCGGTTAGGTGCACCCAGGGGATGACCAGGAACAGCCGGTGAGGGACCGAACCACAGAGAACAGCTGAGGAGGGAGAGACCCCTGGGGACACACGTGCAGCCCACATCTAAGGACCGGGCCTGGCGTTGGCATCCGACCTGGTCTTTGGGCTCTGGCTGTGGAACTGGGGTGCGTGGGCAGAAATGACAGGGGTTAGCATCTAGAACGTGCTCCTGCGGCTCTGCGTCTCCCTGACACGGTGCCCCCGCCTCCCGGGTTCCAGCTCCCGCGGAGTCACGGCGCCGGCCGACACTGCCGCGGGCGCTCCCCGCGTCCCCCCCGCCCCCACAGCGGGGCTGCTGGAGCCCTGGCTGGGTGTCCAGGGTCTCGTGTGCACGCGTTTCAGGTGAGGAGGCTGGAGGCCTCGTGCAGGGTTACACTGAGGGTTAATAGCTCTGTCGCCATTTGTGCTCAGCTTTAAAATGATGCGTTTATGAATGTTTTATCTGCACTGTGACCTGAAGCAGCTTGTCTGACATCCTTGGCCTCTGGACAGAAGGCTCAAGGGGGCTGTTGGAGGAGACCCAGAGGGGACAGGATGTGTCCCTATGCGGTGGCCCCGGGCGCACGGAGAGGGCAAGGAGGCGTCCGGCCTCCAGCCCAGCCCCGCCGGCTTCAGAGCCTGGGCGTCCTGACGGGGCTGGGAAGGGAGTGACGATCCCTGAGGTGTGTCTCTGTGGCCACTTAGCTGGTCACCTGCACTGGGCCTGGCCATCCAGCTCCTCAGCACCTTGGGCAGCGGGAGCGCAGAGGAGGGGCAGCCCCAGGCAGGGAGGGGAGGCCAGGCCAGCATGTTCAGAGGGCGCCGGGATGTGCCCTCAGGAGGCCGCTCTGGGAGCTGGCAGCTGTGTGGGACGTGGAGCTGGTGGCGTTTAGAGGGTCTCCGCGTTTGCACACGCCCTGGGCGGCTGGCTATGGGGGACACAGGGGAGAGCGCCCTCCCGCCCGCCGGCCATCAGGCTGTGGCACGGGGCTGGGGTCCCTCAGCCGTGCTCAGGCTCTGGCTTCTTTTTGCCGCAGAATCTACTGATGACCTTTGTTCACCTGCCCTCAGGAGGCCCTCTGTTCAAAAGCCTGGGCTTTACCCCTGTCTGGTGACCGAAGGGGCTGTGCAGGCATCGTGCGCTTGCCTCTTGCCTGGGCCACTCGGGCTGGGCTTCCCCGTAGGTGTGGGTTGAGGGCAGAAGGAGGGACTCGTTCACCTGTGCATTAAATGAAAGGCTAGATTGCTGTCAGCCCAAGGGGCGAGAGCAGGAAGGAGAGACCAGCAGAGGAGGGGCCCAGCTGAGGCCGCCGCGCAGGCAGGAGCTGGCTCCCTGCATGTGCGCGAGACGGGAAGCCCAGGGGAGGGCCTGCGACTCACATGGCGTGCGTGGACCTTCCGTGGTGACACTTCCTGGGGTCCGCCAGGCCCAGGCAGCGTTGCCCTGGGAAGGACAGAGTTCATCGTTGTTGGGCGAGGAGGGGTGGCATCGGCTCTTTGCTGGCCCGCTTTCACAGCCCAGATGTGGCCCGGCCCCTCTGGGCTCTCTGGGTGGGCCTGCTGGGAGGCGGGGCCCGATGTGTTCCCCAGCACGTGCACTTGCTCTGCCTCGACCCCTGCCCCTGGTTACACAGGCCTCCTTACCAGGCGGAGGGCAGAGGGCAAAGGGCAGGGTAGACGTGGGATCTCAGATTGCTTGTGATGGCGGCTGCCAGACCTGAGTGGGGGTGGGAGAGGCAGAGTCACAGTAGGCACTGGGACACCTACCCCCGCCGGACCTTGCTCGTGTGCCGACCCCATGCCCTTGCAGGACCCCCAGGTGCACGGGGACACTGAATGAGTCGCCGTCCTTGCCTGACTCCTCCCCCTGTGAATGCCCTGAGTGGGGCAGGGCGGGGCCGTCTGGTTCACTGACCCTGGCGCCCCGGCAGGGCACCTGCTGCTCTTTACTCAGGAGCAGCGTTGGGGGTGAGGACGCCTCGTGGGTGTGCCGGGGGACAGGTACTGAGAGCTCCTGGCAGACGTCCTGGCCGTCCTGACGGCTGTGCCCTGGGTTTACAGGCTCTTCTTTACGGGTCTAGCATTGCCTGGTAATTGCCCTGAGTTTTACGTCCTCTGGAAGCAACTCAAAAAGTAAAAGTTAGCCTGCGAGTTGCCTTCTGGAGCTTGGCCTGGTGCATCCCAAGCGTGGGGAGTATATTCTCAAGGTTTCCTGGCCAGTTTTCCGTGACCTTTTGTTAATGACCACGAGGAGAGGGCCGTGGTGCCCTGGGGTGGCCACTCAGCGCGGCTGCTGGGCTTTGGCTTCTTTCTGGGCCCTGGGAGACCAGGCTTTGTGACATGAGGACGGTGTCCTGGGCCAGCCATTGGCTTCCTCTCGCTGTGTGAGCATCGAGCTTTCCAAATGCTAACCTAGCTCCTCCGCAGACCTCTTTGTACTTAACCGTGAGTGCAGAGAAGCCTGCCGTGCAAAGTACAAGCCTGCCCTGGGGTCACTGAACATCAAGGCCCCCTTGGCTGGCACCAGTTGCACTGCTGTAGATAAACCTTAGACCACGATTAAATTCCCAGTGGGCCTCCTTCACTGCTTATTTTCTAAAATTTTATATTCTTTTATTTCACCCTGAGAGTATGTTGCAGAGACTTTTTAGAGAAAGAAAACCCTCCCCCTGACACAACTAGCCACTGTGGAAGCATGCTAATGTTTCTTCATCTTTTCTCGGCAGTTTTTTTAAACGTAGTAGTCACGTATTATATACAGTTTTGCTTTCTGCATTTGTTATACTGCCCCATCATGACGATTTTTGTTTTTCTTCCCC
>NW_006780611.1:3021144-3022092 GCF_000442215.2 Lipotes vexillifer | reverse complement strand
CCCCCCCCCCCCCCCCGTATTAGCTCCTAGTCCTACAGCCATCGCTTTAAAGGGTTGCACGATATCCTGATAATATCCTGCCCTGTGGATATATTATCGTCTGCCTAAAGGTGGTGGGTCAGTCTCGCAGTGTAATTATGACTGTGATGTGACCTCTTTGTGTTTAGAGCTTTTTCTGTATTAATAGTCCCTTAAGACAGATTCGCAGGAGTGGCCTCATGGGGTGAATGGGCGTGACGGTGTCCAAGGTACTTCATGCGAATCGCTCTTCAGGGGCGTTGTGTGGATGTCGTGACCAACAATACGTGAGAGTGACGATTTCTTCACCCTTGTCATCATCAGGCTTTTGAACTAATGTTATTTTTCTTAACTTGACTCAGCAATAGATGGTAATCCCTCGATTCTGGTTTTATTTCTGTGGTTACTGTTAAGCTTCTAAAGTTTCGGATATATTGATCTTTAGTAGCTGCCGTGCTGTGTTTTAAGATAACCTTTTTCTTGGTCTGTGGTTTCTCGGCGGGACATTTTTAAGCTGTAGGGAATCAGTTGAGTGTACCCATCGCTGCCACCGGCGTTTGTCTGGGCCCGGGGCCGGAACCCGCAGGACAGGCTGTCGGGAGGGTCAGAGCAGAGAGCATGCGAGCCCACCGCGGATGTGCAAGCCGTTCCCCAAGTGGCGGCTGTTTACTCCATTTTTTGGAAGAGAAAACCGAGGTTCAGAGAGGCCGTGATTTGTGCTCTGCGGGTCTCTCCCGCTGTCTGTGGCCATTCCGGCTGCCCTCCCTGTGTGCCCAGCTCCTGTTGCCTCGTTTATACCCCGCAGATCCGCTCCCAGGTGCGGCCTCACGGATTCTTTGCTGGGTGGCCGAGACCTCGCGGGGCAGAGGCACTGGCCCCACTCGTTGCGATTCCGGCTGCACTGCTCCCCCCCCCCCCCCCCTCCCCGGC
>NW_006780611.1:3012034-3021093 GCF_000442215.2 Lipotes vexillifer | reverse complement strand
CCCCCCCCCCCCCACTTCTCAGGCCCTCGGAATCCAGGCGTTCCTGCCCCCCTCGTCTGTGTGATAACGACAAAGGCGCCTTGCCTCCTATTGAAGTCCAGTAGCGGGGCAGGCGACAGGCGCCTCCCGATTGCTGACGCCGCACTGTGATGCCCGCGCTGCGGTGCCGTGGGGAGACCGGCAGGGGTGCTGGCTTCCTGGTCCTTTAAGTCACACTCCCGCCCGTCATGGCTGTGTGAACAGGGGGACAGGCGGGGTGTGTGGCATAGGCCTGGGGAGTGTGCGCGGGGCTGGGAGCCCTCGGGGCCGGCACCGCCTCTCTTTGGGGACCCCGCTTCTCGGCCGAGCATGTCCTCAGAGCCTCCCTTCTCTGGATACTGGCCGCCTGTCCCCTTGTCCCCATGCCCTCGGTGGCTGTCCCTGCGCCCCCGTCCTTTCTGCTCCCAGGGCCGCACGTCACCATGTAACTGCGCTTCAGAGCCTGCGTGGGCTTCCTTTATCCAGAGCAGGCGAGGCTCAGGGGGGCCGGCCCAGGAGAGCAGGCTCCTCGAGGGCCGGGCCTTGGTCGCGTGGGTCTCTGGGTCCCAGTGTCCAGAACAGCGTCTGACACAGATGTGCTACTGTCAGTGTCTGTTAAACCAAATGGCCTAAAGGGAATGACATTGAGGACTCGTGTGTTCGTGCTTGAGCACCTGCGGGAGGCGTATGGGGTCACAGCAGGCTGGGCCGCTGGGTGGCCTTTCCCCCTGCCCTGCCCTGCCCACGCTGCATCGCGACGAACCGGCCGTCACGGCAGGGCTGTGGCCGCGTCCCACGCGTCCCTCGGCCTCCTCGTAGCAGCCGGGTGCAGTCGGCGCCCTCACGGCCGCCTTCAGGTGAGGGGATCGGGGCCCAGCCAGGGCAGTGCTCTGTCCAGAGCCACCAGCCGGTGTAGCGGGCCTGGCAGACAGGCCTGGCTGCGGGGCATCTCCACTGCCCATCACCCCCGCTTCCTGCTTTGTCGTGAATCCACGTACTGGGTGTCCGCGTGTTTGATGCGCAGAGCCCGTCCTCTGCTGGGGAAGGAGTGGTGGGTGGAGAATAGTGAGAAACGGGGTGGGGGGCGGGCGGCAGGGGCTTTCCCGGGCGGATTCTCCCGACCTCCCCGCCACGCCCGTCCCCACTCGCACTCAGCCTTTGAGAAACCTTGGCTTTGCAGCTACTTTTCATTGACATCATTTGAGCTGCAGATTTCAGGGGTTTTTTCAACGTTCCACTTGAACATTGAGTTATGAGTGTTTTCACCCCCAACTTGAGCGCATCTGTGTCCATCCCCTAGAGATGCTCGTGTCCATCCCCTAGAGATGCTCGCTCACCGCAGGGATTGGACAATCACGTAAAATGTTTTAAAGACTGGAAAGAGTTGCAGATTTCCCAAAAGGTTTTTTTTTAACCCCTTGCTGCCCAGCACATCAGAATCAGAGGCCTCCTCTTCCACCGTGGACTAGTTTGAGTGACTTGCAGGTGCTGTTTCTACCTGAGCCCTGGCAGCACCCCACGTGGTGTCCGGTCCGGAGGTGCCTGCCCTGCGGAGCCAGCATGCGTTTCTGGCTTTTATACTTTACAGTAGCAGGAGGCATCTTATTATTATTTTGAAGACTGTGTTTGAAGAGGACCGTCTACGACTCGCCAAAGTGTGGGTCCTGCATCGAGTGTGGCTCTTCTGTGTCCTGTGACCGCTCAGCTGCCGGGAAGTGTCTGCTTCTGGCGCAGAGGCCTGGGGTGGGGGCACTGCGAGCCGCCTGGCCTCCAGGGACAGGGCGGGAGATGGCACACCCTCATCCCCAAGTGGGACTCTGGGGGCTTGGGGCGCTGGAAGCAGATGCTTATCTGGGCGGGACTGGGGCAGTTGGTGCCCGATGGTCGGGCGCGTTCTCTGCGCTCATCTGCTCCGTTATGATTTCAGACCGGGTCGCCAGCAGTCAGTCCCCCCTCCCCGGGTCCCGAGCAAGTGCCGGCGGGCTCTCGCGGCTGGGCTGCCGCTGCTGAGGGCTCCTGACTCTGCTTTTGGGAAAAGCTGCTGATGCTTCTGCAGGCGAATAACTGCCAAATTACATGGCAAGGAAGTGCTGTCAGAAAGGGGTGAACGATTTAGTTATAAACCCGCTCAGCAGCCTGTGCTTTCTGGACGCTTTTCTGTTGTGGAGTGTGAATGGCGCCTCCGCCTTCCACTGGCCCAGTGCCTCTCAGATCTCAGCTTGGTGGCGACAAAGGCGGGCTGTCGTCGACATTTCACTGTCGGGGGTCCTGCCTGCCCACTCGAAATATACCTGCAGCCCCCCCAAATGGCATTCACGGTCATTTAAGGTAGCTGTCGGGATCCCTGGAAGGTGAGCTCCTGGAAGGCACGAGCCTGGTCTTCATCCCTGACCCCCTCGGCCACAGTCCTCTGTCCCCTCCAGAGGACCTCAGGGACGACGTGCTCTAGGACTCAGGAGGGCCCGACTTGTCCCCACAACTGCTCCCCCTGCCCCGGCTCTTTTCGTTGCCTGGCGGTGGCCCCCGCTTTCCGTGGTCCCGAGTCCCCGGGGCTGTGTCCTGTCTGTGCCCTGGCTGAGCGCCCTCTGCCCTCACAGAGGCTCTGCACTGAGACACGAGGATGGCTCAGCCCCTCGAGACAGCCCATCCACAGCGTTGACCTGTCTCTCGTAGAATTTTATACAAATGGAACCCTCGCAGGATGTGCTGTTTGTCTGGCCTCTTTCACGCTTTATAATTATCTTGAGATTTATTCATGACTTTGCATCATAAGTAAGTTCGTGCCTTTTGATTGCCGAGTCCTCCTTTGTCGTAAAGGAGTGTTTCCTTAAAATCGCTGCTTCCTCCCCATCTCGAGGTTAGCAGGTGTGACAGGGTATGTCCTCAACCCTCTTTTCTTGGCCGTCAGAGAGAACTTGTGATGTTCTCTGTGACAGCGATTCTCAGAGCCTGGTCCCCGGGGCGCAGCATGGCATCGCCTCACTAGAAACGCACATTCTCAGGCCCCACCTGACCCGCTGCATCAGAATCTCCGGGATGGCCCAGCCACCTGTGTCCCAACGAGGCTGAGGAGACTCTGGCACCCGCTCAGGCTGGAGGCCGCTGCTCTGGGACTGCAGGGAGGTCAGGACTCGCTCCTGGTGGTCGCGAGGTTCCTGGTGGTGGCTGGTGGCTCCTGGAAGAGAAGTGTCTCATGTCCCAACTGGATTGCGGGGTGTCCTTCCCGCTCCTTTCTGCTCCGTTTCACATGGGGGCACCGTGGATTCCTGACACAGTGTCTGGTGGCTTCTGTTGCTATCAAGATACAAAATGTAGAAATAGGTGGATGTTATGATATTAACTCAGAGAAGAGCAGGAAAGTTCCGCCGTCCCTCACCGTCCTTGTGGGCGAGGAGAGGCACCTAGAGGCGTCCCGAGTCCTGAACAGGGCCCTTCATCTGCCCTCGGGCCTCTTCCGCCCGGTGGCCCACGCAGCACACGGCGTGGCCAGTCACCCCAGCCACGCACCTAGCCTCATCTGAGACCCGTCGCTCTCAGCCTTGGGTGCACGTTGGAATCGCTGGGGCAGTTCTAATTCCAGCGCCTCATCAGACCAGGGTCTTTGGCGCGGGGCGTCCAAGCAACAGTGGCTCCTGACCCCCCACCTCGATGGGTTCAAAGTTCAGCCGAGGTTGACCCTGTCCTGGACTCCCCCCTTCCCTTCCTCCCCACCTGTTGCTCCTGCATCTGAGATAACACGTGACTTCTCCCATTTGCACCACCAGGCGGCACCCTCTGTCCCCGGGATGGTCACAGAGCCTCCTGCAAGCCGGTGCTTGTGTTCACTCTGCTGTCTCTCATCTGCTCTCTGGCCCGGGCGCAGGACCAGACCACTGCGTTTGGTGGCCCTGGGGGCCGTGCGATGGCGATGGGTTAGCCGGTCCCCTTCCTCTGCTTGGAGTGGCTGCCACCAAACCCCCTCACCTGGACAGCTCAACTCAGGCAGCCCTCAGGTTCCCTCTGGATTAGGTGCTATGCTGGTTACCTGTTTCTTTGAAGCAAATTGCCCCAAGCTTCATGGATCAAGATAGCAATTGTTTGTTTTGCTCGTAGACAGGCCATTTACTGTGGATTCAGCAGAGATGGCCCTGCTGGATGGCCTGGCAGGTGGCTGGAGAGCGCCCTCTGAGGAGGGCTGCCTGCCTGCTGGCAGGTTGGTGCTGTCCCAGCAGGAAGCTCCGCAGGGCCTGGGGGCTGCTTGGGCTCCCTCTGGGCATGGCAGCCGGGTTCTGAGAACCAGGTGGCCTCCAAGGCCGGGGATTGGCCAGCACTGCACGGCCCCTTCCACGAAGGCCCACCCAGATCAGGGGAGGGAAGAGTCTCCACATCCCAGTGGAGCCGGTGTGGGTTCTGGGGGAGCTAGTGGGAGGGGGGAGTTTCCCAGGGTGGCAGCAGCAGTCGCTTCTGTCCGAGCCAGCTCTGCGAGGGCAGGTGTGTGAGGTCGCGGGCGAGTCCTGGGGCCTGCGTGTGGTGGCACGCGGGAACATGAGGAGGCCCCTTGGAACTGCACACGCGCTGCACACCCAGGGGCGCCGTCTGCGTGGTGGTGTCGAGCGTTTGTTGCTCTGCAGCGGTTCTCTGGCAGGTGACGGTGACACGTGCTGCTCCAGCAGGATCATTGCCCCTCCTGTCCCGTCAGTGGGAGTAAAGAGTCGGGTTCACACAACTGCCCCTGTAGGCCGAGCACAGCCCTGCGTCCGTCCACAGGCCAGCGCTTTCCATTGGCACACAGAGAGAAAGTGGCCGAGCTCCTTGGAAGACAAGATCCCGCTGGATCCGCGTGTAAAGCAGATGCACCCAGAGCCCCGCATCTCTGCCACCTGCCTCCACCCCCAGCCCTCAGCACCCTCCAAGGCCTGCGGCCTGCGGCCTGAGGCCCAGGCCAACCCCACCCACCGCTGTGTCGGAAGCCGCCTCCCCTTTGGGCCTGGTCGTCTTTCTGAGGTGGAGTCAAGCAAACCTGAGTCTCTTCCTCTCGATTTATGAACTTGCCCCGGTGCCTGGGACCGGTCAGATCCAGGCGCACACACCTGTTTGGCCGAGGAGCGCCAGAAGCGCATTCAGCACCTGCCCCGAGGAGCCAGGGACGCCTCTGATCCCCTGGGCCCTGGACCAGCAGGCGTCGAGCAACCCGCATTGTGAGCGGAGCTTCCAGAGGGCGTGTCTGCTCCACGATGGCCAGCAAAGCAAGCAGCTGCTCACAAAGAAACAGCTAAACACGCAAGAAGCCCAAATTATTAAAAAAGTATTGGGGGCTTCCCTGGCGGCGCAGTGGTTAAGAATCGCCTGCCAACGCAGGGGACACAGGTTCGAGCCCTGGTCCAGGAAGATCCCACATGCCGCGGAGCAACTAAGCCCGTGCGCCACAACTACTGAGCCTGCGCTCTGGAGCCCACGAGCCACAACTACTGAGCCCACGTGCCACAACTACTGAAGCCTGTGTGCCTAGAGCCCATGCTGTGCAACAAGAGAAGCCACCGCAGTGAGAAGCCTGCGCACTGCAACGGAGAGTAGCCCCCGCTCGCCGCAACTAGAGAAAGCCTGCGCGCAGCAGCGAAGACCCAAGGGGGTCAAAAATAAATAAGTAAAATAAAAAAATTCAAAAAAAAAGTATTACAAGTTTTGACTTCTTGAATATTAAAAAATGGGAATATATATGCAAATGCAACTTAATCAGCCCATTCGAGCCTTTCATCGTTCAGCAGACGCGTGCTTTTTGTTGGTAGGCTTCCTTCTGGGGGGTGGACACGTGGCGCCTCCCCCCTCCTTCTGCGTGAACCCACAGCCATGCCCTGTTCCAACGGCTGGAAGTTTCTACTCGTCGGCTTTTGTCTTTGCCTTTCACAGGCTGCTTCCTGAAGGCCTAGTGTTTGGCTGTGTTAGTCTGTAGAAGCCCGTGGTATCAGAGTGCTGATGGCTTGCCTTCTCTGGACCTGGGCTCAGGTCGTGACTCCTGTGCTGTGTAGCTGAGTGGCCTTGGGTGCATCTGACCGGGCCTGAACCTCCGGGCCCTCGGGATGGGGTGGGCGGTGGCGCCCTGCTCTCCGTGAGCCTTGGGTTTCTTCTCTGGGAGGTGGTGCGGGCCGGAGCCCGACTTGTAACCTCGCCTCCCTTGGTGTCTGGCCCTGGCTGATGAGTGACCCTCTCCAATCCTCAGCTCCCCAGCTGTGAAAGAGCGCTCTTCATGGTGTCTGCCTCCCAAGGCTGGTGAGGCTCACCTCTCTTCTCTGTATTTCTCGTGCTGGGGTCTGCATTCTGTCCCTGGCACCCTGCCTGTCTGGTTTCTGAAATCTCCACGTGGTGCACGTTGAACTGGCCCTCGGCGGGGCTGGCACGGGGAGTGTGCAGCATCCCTCCCTCCTGCCTCTGGGCTGACAGAGGCCCCAAGATGCTCCTGGAAAGCTTAGGGAGATGTAGCCCAGCCCAGCCACTTCCCTGGAGCCCTGTGGGAGTGAAGCGAGACAGCAGCCTGCAGGGAGGGACAGGGCATGGATGCTGCCCACCTTATGTCACAGCCTCCTTGGGGACCCCTGGAAATGTTTGGGGAGTACAGTCTCAAGGAAGAGCCTGGACTCCCTTCTAGCCAAGCCTGAGGGGGTGGAGGACAAGATTGGGTGTGACTCGTTTGGTGTATTGGTTTCCGAGGGCTCAGTCACCAAGCACCACACGCTGGGGGCCTTACAACCACAGACATGTGTTCTCTCACAGTCTGAGGCCAGAAGTCTGAAGGCAAGGTGTGGGCTGTCCTAGCTTCTGGTGTCCCCAGCGGTCCCCGGCATTCTGTGGCTCGCAGACGTATCACCCCAGTCTATGCCTGTGTCATCACGGGGCTTTCTCCCCTGTGTGTCTGTGTCCGCAGTTCCCTTTTCTGATGCGGACACCTGTCTATGGCTTCATCTTCACTACATCTGCAAAGACCCTGTTTCCCAATTAGGTCATGTGCACAGGTCCCCCTGGGGTTAGGACGTGAAGATCTCTTTTCTGGGGGCCACAGTGAAACCCGTAACAGATGGGCTGTCCTGGCACCAAGCGTGGCGGTCGTGCTGGGTGAGCAGCAGTGGCCGGCCCGTCCCTCCCTCGTGGTGGGCGTGCAGAGTGGACCAGCGCTCAGCGGCCCTGGGCAGCTGTGCGGGACCGTCTGGCTGCTCCCTGCCGGGCAGCTTCATCCACAGACGCCACGTGTACTTAGTAAACACGGGACCAGGGACACGGAATCGCTGTCCAGTGTCTGTACAGACTGAGCTCTTCAGCGCAATGTGGTCCACGTCAGGAAGGATTAAATGCTTCAACTGGATGATTTCGCCTGATGGCATTTTAAGTACAGAAATGGTAGTACATTTTCCGGGGGGGGGGCGGGGAGAAAGTCCTTTTCTGATTGCTGTGAACGTACTGTTATCAGTACACCTCTGTGGCTTTGTGGCTTTGGGGGCCCACCCGGGCCTGGTCGTGCTCAGCAGTGGGGCAGAGCTGGGCCCCCTGTACTGTCACTGTCACCGTAAAGCCGAACCCTGGATGCCCCTGGGTTTTCATAACTGAGAGTTGCCGCGAGGGGCTTCGTCTCCGTTATCCTTGGGATCTCCAGCGTGATAAGGTGTCAAGAATGAGCTGCTTTTAATTAAATTTCACAGGGAAAAAAATGTTAAGTCTAGAAGTGTCTTTCTTTTCTGCAACTGACAGTGTCTTTTGAAAAATGTACTCTACGCGTTAATCTCCGTCATTACGAAGAGGCCGTTCTAAAGGAGGTTTTAAAAAGAAGCAGAGTCTCAATTATAAATTAAGGGTATTTTTGAATCCGTCTCTGGCTCGTCACTAATGTCAGCCCCGGCCTCAAAGTTGCGCGGCACAGAGGTGGCTTTTGCTCAGGTGGCGGCGTTTCTCCCCAGGAGGTGAGCAGAGACCTCGCAGGGCCTTCTCCCGTCCCCCGGCCGGGTGCGCCTGGACCTGCTCCAGAGCAGGGGGGTCGAGGAATAAACTGTGTCCAAGATTTCATTTCCCTGCTGTGCTTCTCCATGGAGACCTAGCAAGGTCCTTCCTTCCGTTCAAAGGGCTAAATTGATCGGATGGATCCCTGGAGAAAGAGCTAAGGGAGCATATCCTCGGATTTCCCCTCTAATTTTAGGGGCCGAGAGATTAAAGATCTTGAAGTCTCTACCATTCCCCGCCCTCCAGCTGCACGTGAGCAAAGGGAGGGAGGAAGAGCCCGAGGCTGCTCTGCCTGGAGCCTTGTCGCCAGATGCCACCCAGGCTTTCTGTTGCCCAGTCTCATCCCTGTTTCCTGGTGCCAGGAAGCAGCCAGGTTTTGGTGTTGTGTTTGGTCCGGAGGCTCAGGGACCCCTGGCCACTTCTGCATCCCTCTTGGAGTCTGCGGCCAGCGCCCTTGGCTGTGGTGTGTGGGGCAGGGGAGGGGGGATGGTGGTAGGTAGAAGGATTGTGGAGAAATGCTGAGCCGCATTTTGGGCCTGCTGACTTGGAAGACCTTGGACACATCTGTGGACCACGGCCAGTGAATGACTGGACCTAGGGACCCAGGAAAGGAAGGCCTTGTCTGCGGACACCCTGCGCTGTGAGGTGTGGGACACACAGGGAGTGTGCTTTCAGCAAGCCTGTGTCGTTGTGACATGCCGACACATTGTGGGATCTGAGCCACCAGTAATTAAATGAGCCAGGGCTGCACGTAGAGCACACAGTCACTTCCCAAAAAGTCGGCGGTTTTGTTGAAAAGAGAAAAATGACCCCAATTGCACGAAAACAACCTCAAAGCCACCTCCTGCCCAGTGCAGGAATGTGGCTGCCCTGGAACCCCTGAGTGTGACGTCGGCGAGGGCTGACCGCTGCGCCCCCAGAGCCGCAGCTGGGTCATGGCCCAGCCGGTGGAAGAGAAGCTCGCCCGGGGCAGCCCCATCCCTGTCCCCGTTCCTTTGGTGGCGGACTCACCTGGCAGAGGGAGGCTGCCGGACTCACCTGGCAGAGGGAGGCTGCCGAGAGGAGGCGGCAGCATGCAG
>NW_006780611.1:3003504-3012024 GCF_000442215.2 Lipotes vexillifer | reverse complement strand
ATTCCTGGAAGGGAAGGGCGGATTTGAGTGGAGTGACAGCAAACACAGGATTCCCTGCCATGGCTACTCGGGTCTAGGAGGGCCGAGCTTACCTGGGGTCGCCGACTGCCTTGAAGCTCCCCTGAGTCTTCCACGGAGCAGCTGTCCCTCTGGGGCGGCGAGGAGACCCCTGGCCCCTGGATGGACTTGACCTCAGAGCACATTGGTTTCTCTGCTCTCACCCCGGCCCACTTCGTCATCTGGTTGTTTTTATCCAGTTTTTTTTTTTTTTTAGCGGTACGCGGGCCTCTCACTGCTGTGGCCTCTCCCGTTGCGGAGCACAGGCTCCGGACGTGCAGACTCAGCGGCCATGGCTCACGGGCCTAGCTGCTCCGCGGCATGTGGGATCTTCCCGGACCGGGGCACGAACCCGTGTCCCCTGCATCGGCAGGCGGACTCTCAACCACTGCACCACCAGGGAAGCCCCCAGTTTTAAAGCTTGCTCTGGATAGGTGATGGCAAAGCTTTTGGGGCTTTTTTTTTTTTTTTTAAATTGGGTGGCACTATTCCTGCAGGCCTCCCTTCCTGCATTGGCCCGCCTGACACCAGCCAGCCCTAAAGCCTTCTGCTAACCTCCTTCCAGGAGTGTAGAGGCAAAGGAAGGCCGTTGGAAGTCGAATCCCAGTGACGTTCTTCCAGGTGTTATTTTATTGTTTAAAAATTTTATTTATTTATTTATTTTTTTAAATTTTATTTATTTTTGGCTGTGTTGGGTCTTCATTGCTGTGCACGGGCTTTCTCTAGTTGCGGTGAGCGGGGGCTGCTCTTCGTTGCGGCATGAAGGCTTCTCATTGCTGTGGCTTCTCTTGTGGAGCACGGGCTCTAGGCACATGGGCTTCAGTAGTTGTGGCACACGGGCTCAGTAGTTGTGGCGCACGGGCTTAGTTGCTCTGTGGCATGTGGGATCTTCCCGGACCAGGGCTCGAACCCGTGTCCCCTGCATTGGCAGGTGGATTCTTAACCACTGCGCCACCAGGGAAGCCCCCCAGGTGTTGTTTTAAATGAATAAATCCTGCCTCCTCTTTCATTCATCCTAGTGATGAAGAGGTGAGACTCGGGGGAGAGACGGCCTGCAGAGATGGGCACAGACTTACACAGGGTAGACGGGGCCTTTCTCCCTCCTGAGGGGCTTCCCTTTGTGTGACCGCAGTGAACTCTGGACACGGTTGGTGCACAGAGGGCCAAGGAGCCAGCTGAGAGGTCCTCGGGGTTGCTGCCACAAGACCAGGCCTGTCCCGCACTGTCCTGTCCTGTCCAGCCCAGGATGGTGGGGAGGTTTGCGTGCATCCTCATGGGGCAGGCAAGAACGATGCTGGGGATGGAGCCAGGGCCTCAGGAAGGAACGGTGGCCGTTTATGCAGTAACTCGGAAGAAACCGATGAAAACCACGTGCCCGCGCACACAGCCGTGCTCTGCTCAGCATTTGACCAGCCTTGAGGCTCTACTGGGTCTGCCTTTGAAGGTGGGAGGAGGGGAGAGGCACCTGCCAGTCTTGTCTCCCTGGAGCACACTTGTCCATCTGTCTGTCTGTCCATCCATTCATATTTGATTCTCTGAGCACTTCTGTGGGTATTTGGACCTGTCCAAGTGCTCATGCCGGACATGAAAAGACAAACGAGAACACCTTGTGCCTTGGGGGCCTTTAGGTGCGTGGGGGACAGAGGGTAGGTTCTCCTTCACCACAGCCAGTAGAAGGTGCTAGGCAGGGACTGCCAGGGTGGGTGGCTTAGCCGTCCAGGCCGCAGGCAGGCTCTGGTCTCCTGGCTCTTGTTTTCTCAGCTGGCCAGCAGTGGGGGACCTTGTGGGCAGAGGTCTGGGTGCCAGGCTGCAGGGGCAGGTACCTGCTGTGTGCCACCACCACCTCGGGCGAGGCATTCCCTCTGCGTGGCCCGCCATCGGGGAGAGGACCCTGTTCCCCCAGGCCCCCTTCTCCCCTCTGCCAGCATCTCTGGGGGGTGAAGCAGACATCACGATGGGCCGTCAGGAGAGCCAGCCTCGCCCGGGGCATTGTGCCCCTTGCCCGGAAGTGTGCACAGCAGGACACGAGGCGTTGAGGGTGAAAGGCCTCCCGGTGTGGCCGTGGCCTTGCTGCGCCCTGCAGCCTCCCCTGTGTCTCACAGGGACTTAAATACAGGAGCTTTCCTGGGCTTGAGTGATCCCGAATCATGTCATCAAGTGGGATCTACAGGGTAGGATTTACATACCTGTAACGTCTCTCAGACCCTGGGGCCAGAACCTCCAGTGGTTGCTCTATTCATGGACTCGTGTTGCAGTAAAATGTGGAAATTGTTGAATATCTGTGGAAATGGGTATGATTGTGCCCTCTTGAATGAGCTAACAATTTCATGCTGAAATCTCAGCAGCGCTATTGCTTAGAATAAAAGGAGACGTGCAGATGAGGCCAGGGCTCAGATTGTGGTGTGAACAAAGCTGGCAGTCTCTTTATTGGACCCATTAATTAATTCCCCATCAGCCAGTTTCCCTGGGGATGAACTGGAAAAATAATTAAAATGATACATGGGGTAAGGAGTTTAGATATTCAAAAGGTGAAGGTGAGAATTAGTTTAATACATAATTAGACATATTATTTGTGACTGTACATTTTTTTAAGCGTGTTTCACTGAGGCAGTGGGGTCCTATTTTTAGTCCTAGAAGGCTCATAAACACCATTTGGGACTGTTTTTCAACTCATGAAGGCTCATAAATTTTCTTAGTGACATTAAGTGGCTAATTATATTGTACATTGTTAAAATAACTCCAACTGCAAAATCAAATAATACAACAAAAGTTGCAAAAGCAAGTTTTTAAAGGAGTTAATTTGACTAAATTACCAAGTGAAATTCTGGGTGTTTGCACCAAATTGAAAGAGTTTCAGCAAGCAATCTCCAGGTTCACGTTATTTGTGTTGTAAATTTGATCCAGAGGACGAACCTCCCTCCCCAGCCTGCTGTTGATGTGAGTGGTCCAGGTGGGAGGTCCCCCTCACCAGGTCCTAGCTGACCGCTGTGTCCACAGTTCTCGAGAGCAGGCTAACCCCACACAACGTTCACTTCCGCTGTCCCATCTCTCAGCCCAGGTTGCCGTGCTGTGTGTGTCAGGCTCTGTGGATAGCCGTCGAGTCCACCCTTGAATGGTGTGGACACGTTAGAGTTCCACCAGCCCTAAACCCCTGGTCAGCATCGTCTCCTTCCTCAAGAGCCGCCGCTGGGCGGAACCAAAGCTGCCCTGACCGCCCAGCACCGTCTACCCAAGTGGTTCCCTGTGATTCCCTATTATTGTGAATTACGTGCTGCAGACGGCCCAGCAATTCCATTTCTGGGAATCTTAGGATATAAACATTTCTTAAAGTCATCGATGTTAAGTTTGAACCCTATACTGAGGCTTTGTTGTTGTTGTTTTTTTAAAAACTTCAGACTCATTTTAGAAGCCAGTCTCCTGAATGATTGGAGGAATGACCGTAAACCATAAATTAAAAAAATAAAAACCACTTAATGAAGAGCCCACGGTGGCAGCCACCATCATAAGCACTTGGTGTTACACCTTGCCTTGTGTGGCCATCGGGTAACTGCGCCGGGAGCCGGGCCCCACCTGCGTCATCAGTGGGTCCTCCTGAGGCTCAGGGCCCGCCCGGCGCTGCCCCGAGGTCTCCCAGCCACGAAGCTGCTGTGGGTCGGCTCATTGAACCTGGTCCTCCCACTGGACTTCACGAGGCCATGGCCATGCGTGTGGCCCTCAGTCAGTCCCTGCTGGTCCTCGGCTGCATTTTGGTGGTAGTGCAGGACTGCACTCCTCCACGTGCAATGCTGGGCGCCCCTGGTCTTCCCTAGGCCTGCCCCGCTCGGGGGTCAGCTGCACCCCACTGTTAGTCTTTGCTTTCACAGTCAGAGTTAAAATGGGAAACCCTTAGCTCAGGGTTGGAGGGAAAGGGTTCCACCCTGCCATTTCCATTCTTTCCTTTTAAATGAAACTGACCATTAATCATCCTGTGATTTGATCTGTCAACCGAGAAACACGTGCTAATGCTTTATAGCCGCAGCTTGTCGAAGTTCTGGGAAAGAGGAAAACAAATAAGTGAGTCCTAGTAAATAAAAGTTATGTTCTCATTTGAATTTCCGAGTCCAGAGAGCCCATATGATGCGGACATCAGTCTCTCCTTCCTTGCCAGGGAGGAGCGTGTGTGCTCGCTGTGCGTCACGCAGGGCTCTGATGAGAAGTGAGCGGCGTGTTTGCTTGGGCCCAGCCTTCCTCCCCTGAGTCCGGCTGCCTCTTTGGGTTGCAGATTACAGACTCGGCGCAGTGCTGGAGCCGCGCGGCGTTCCCGTGGTCTTTAACAGCACTGTGTGAAGCATCATGTTTCCAGGTAGATGAGCACACGGGGTGGGTGCTCAGAGATCTCTGCGTGTGCTTGCCCGTGGAAGGCCCACCGAGGCGGGGGCGTGCGGGGGCGGGAGGGAGGGGGGGGATTGTTGGAGGATCATGAGATGTCATCCACTCTGCTGAAAGGCTCCAGAAAGGTGGAAGACGGCAGGGGGGGGGGGGGGGGGGGGGCAGAGCCTGGAGAGGCTGCCCAGGGCCGGGGCAGGGGAGGGAGGCTGCCCGGCTGTGCAGCTGCCGGAGGGGCTGAAACTCAGGGTCCCTCAGGCAGGCCCCCGCTTCTCCCCAGTGTCCCCTCTGCCTGGTTCACTGCTCTCCAGCACGAGGCTACTGTGTGATTCTGAAAATAAGCCCGCGGAGCTTCTCATCACGGCCGTCTTGGCTCCAGCAGTGCGGTGCCTGATCCCACACTTGGCTGGAAGCGACCTACCAAGTTGGCTCAGCAGGGTGGCGTTTGCACCGGTTTCAGATGTCGGGGCCCTCGTTTCTCTGCACCTGCAGCGCTTTGCTGGACCCCATTAGTGCTCCTGCTGTTCTGTGGAGGCACCGTCTTCACACGTGCCACACACACTAGCTGGGAGTACTGGAGGGTGGGACCGGCCCGCCGGCATCCGCAGAGGGCTGCGTGGGAGGTGGGGGGGGGCCGGCACCCCCGATCTGATTTACCTGGTGTCTCGTAGGGCACACCTGTAAACACCTTCCAGACCTTGTTTCGGAGGAGGGTAACACGGCCCTGTTTCTCAGTCCTCGCTGCTGTGCCTCTTGGGGCTACATCTCACGTCTGGTTCAACAGACCAAGCTCTGTCCTGCCGGCTGGGGGCCGGGGGCTGTCCTCCCAGTTGCAGTGAGGCCCCGCACTCCGGTGTGAAGGACGGATGGCTCCAGGCAGCTTCTTGGTCCTGGGGTCAGATTTGAATGTAAAACTTGAAAAGTTCTAAATTTATTAAAGGCTTCCTTTGGGGGTAGAAATATGCAATAGATTTTCTGTCCCTCTCAATTCTCTCTTAAACTTTAATGCTGCTATAAAAGTGATGGATAACAAATTATTCCAGGAAAAATGATACTGAAAGACGCTTCTGACTGTTGCAGCAGAAGGGTAGACTTGGCGAGGAGACATATGTGACCCAGAAAACTCACAAGGAAATAGGAAGTCATGTACTTTGTGGGAACTGCAGCTGCATAGTGTCGTTCCAGGCTGCAGAAAACAATTTTTATTCCAGGTATTGAAGTGCTGAATCTATTTTGTGCTGTTGGCACCTTTATTAACGCAGTAACGTCATGCCTTTCTGGAGTTCATGAGTGGCCTTTCCTACCTGGAACATCACAGAAGCCCAGCAAATGAGCAGGAGAGACCAAACTTTAAGGCTTAAAGTCAGAAAGTTCCCATGTGACAGCCTGTGTCCATTACTCTCTCGAACCTTCCTTGGCCCCCTCAGTG
This sequence comes from Lipotes vexillifer, assembly GCF_000442215.2. Classification (NCBI taxonomy): domain Eukaryota; kingdom Metazoa; phylum Chordata; class Mammalia; order Artiodactyla; family Lipotidae; genus Lipotes; species Lipotes vexillifer. The sequence goes on along the minus strand of NW_006780611.1, from coordinate 3,006,173 downwards.
CATCCTTCCAGAGAGTGCTGCCCACACGGTTTTGAACTGTGTGAGGCTGTGATTAAAGCCACGGATGGCGGGACTTAGGACTGCCCCACCCGGGCACAGTGGCGGGAAGGCGACCTGACAACCAGAGCGCAGGCCGGCAGAAGGGAGGAGGACTTGTGTACAGACCAGACAGGCACTCAGACCCCACCGCAGCCTGAGGAGAGGTAGCCCGGGGCACACCGCCCTTTGTTCCTTGGTAGAGGCCTTGGGAACATCGTTCCATGGTAGGTTTTTTTTTTTTTTTGCGGTACGCGGGCCTCTCACTGTTGTGGCCTCTCCCGTTGAGGAGCACAGGCTCCGGACGCGCAGGCTCAGCGGCCATGGCTCACGGGCCCAGCCGCTCCGCGGCACGTGGGATCTTCCCGGACCGGGGCACGAACCCGTGTCCCCTGCATCGGCAGGCGGACTCTCAACCACTGCGCCACCAGGGAAGCCCCATGGTAGGTTGTTTTAAAGAACATAGTATTAAAAGACAGCGATTCAGACTTGACTTCCTGACTGTTTCACACCAGAGCAGTGGGAGTGATGGTGCTGATGGTGTCGTGGTGCCGATGCCCTAGTACCTCCCAGACCAGGCTTCCAGGCCAGGGTATGGCTTAAATGGAGCCCCAGGTAGCCGCTGGCTGAGATGGCCCCGATTGGCGCTCGTGGTCACATTTGTATTCCCCTGACATGTGTCGCCCCGTCTGTTAGGAGGGCTTAGGGAAAGGCCTGGCCAGTATCAGTGATTTCCAGTTGGAAGTGTCACCGTGACAGCCCCGGAGGTGCTGGAGGCAGGCACTTCGTTAATTCTGAGTCTTGACCCTTCCCAGGCAACTCCACAGTCTTTTCTCTGGAGAGAAATAGGCTCATTCGGGAAATGTCTCTCGTTGTTCCTAAGCTACATCACTCAAGTGAATAATTTACTTTTTTCTGTAGGGTTGGAAGAAGAGATGCACACAACCTGTCTAATACTGTCTCTTTACACATTGTAATGCTAGCTTCTTTAAGCTGCCCTCTGATAGCCGGTTTCTCAGAGAAGAGGCAGGACCCTATAAATGGTGCTGCCTCAGTTCTGTTGTCCTCTTGGTCCCGTAAATCTCAGAAACTCCATGCCACCTGGGCAGCTGTCCCACTACTTTCCTGCCTAATCACCTTCACTGGCACCTCTCTTGCCCGTCAGATAAAGCCCAGAAGCCTCAGGCTGGCAGTTAGGGATCTTTACCACGCAGCCCCATCCTACACTCCCAGTCCCCGTTCATCAAGACTCTGGGGGACATCTACCCCAGGTTAGGGCTGGGCCAACTCTGGGCCAGCCGGGGTAGCGGGAAAGCACAGAGGCGAGTGAGACACAACCCTTGCCACCTTAGAGCTCACCGCCTGCTGGAGAAATTAGACTGAAGAGAGGGGGACAGTCAAGAGCCCAGGTGCAAACCCAGGAGCTCTGGGGGGACTCCGATCCCTGTATCACTTCCTGTGTGGGTCCGAGGCAGCCTTATAACATGCTGAGCTTTAAATATGGCATATCACATGATCCTCAGATCACCCAGAAGTGCTGATAGACTATCCAAAGCAGACTTGTAAGTGCACGAAAGCTTGCAGGAAAGCAGGGTCATGCCAGAGGCCCAAGTGAAAAATAGATGGGAGGGGGGAGGGGTTTTTTGCCAGTCTTTAGGCCTGGGTTTGAACAAACACTTGGAACAAGAGGTCGACCATGTGCCCCTCACAGGTAGGGAGTGCAGAGCTAAGGCACTTAGGGAAGGCCATACTGAAAGGCTATACTCTTGGACAAAGGATGAACTAGAAGGAAAAGGATCCATTTGCCAGCCTGGGAGACAACTGGGTGTACCTCTGTCTCAGCCTGGGCTCTCAGGTGGGGGTGAGGGAAAGGATGTTCCTCCCTGTTAACTTTTTACTCAGGGCCACGTTTAGCATTTGAATTGATAAAAACTGAGCAATTAGCACAGAAAGATATTAAAAGCTATTAATATCAGTGGAACGCCTCACGTAATTATAACTGGAGACTTTAATTTGTCTGTCTCAGTAATTGATAAAATAGGCCAAAAATCAGTAAAGATAAAGGAGGTACAGAAATATCATCAAGCAACTTGCTTGAGCTCATTAATAATCCAACAACTAGGGATATCCAGCCACATTCTTTTCAGGTACACAGTGACCAATAACCACGATAGTTTATTTCCTGTGTCATAAAACAACTCTGAAAATGTAAAAGGATTGAAATTATACAGAGGATGTCATCCAACCGTAATAGAATTAAGTTAGAAATCAATAAGAATGATGTCTACAATTCTCCAAAGTTTTGAGAATTAGGCAGCACACCACTAAAAAACCCTTGAGTCAAAGAAATCAGAGGGAAATCAGATAATATTTTAAACTGAATGAATAATAAAAATGTAACATTTGAATTTGTAGTATGCAGCTAAAGCAGTGCTTGGAGAGCTAACATATTCCTATAAATGCATACATCCGAAAAGAAGAAAGTTCGGATCAGTAATTTTAGTCACCTTCAGAAGAAGATAGAAAAAGAAGAGGGAGGGGCTTCCCTGCTGGCGCGGTGGTTGAGAGTCCGCCTGCCGATGCAGGGGACGCGGGTTCGTGCCCCGGTCCGGGAAGATCCCACGTGCCGCGGA
>NW_006780611.1:2982665-3003492 GCF_000442215.2 Lipotes vexillifer | reverse complement strand
AAAAAAAAAAAAAAAAAAAAAAAAAATTCAATGTAATTGATCCCAGTAACAGAATAAGGGGGAAAACTATAAGATCATGTCAAAAGATACAGAAAAAGCATTTGATAATTCAACACCCACTCATGAAGAGAACTCTCAGTAAACTGTAAGTAGAAGGAAGCTTCCTCGATGATAAAAGGCATCCAGAAACTCTACAGCTTACATCACATTTAATGGTAAAGTTATCAAATGCTTTCCCCGTAAGTTGAGAACAAGTCAAAGATATTTGCTCTCACCACTTCTATTCAATATTACACGTGAAGGTCTAGCCAGGCCAATCAGGAATGAAAATGAAATAAAAATTATACTGATTGGAAAGTAAAAAGTTAACTGTCCTTATTGATTACATATGTAGAAAATCCTAGAGTCTGACAAAAAAAAAAAAAGAACAAGAACTAATAAAGATGCTGGATACAGGTTAATATGCAAAAATCAATTGTATGTCTATGTATTAGCAATGAAAAATTAGAAGATGAAATTTAGAGACCAATATCATTTATACTAACATGAAATTCATAACAATAAATACAATTTTAACTAAAGATACTTAAGATTTTTACACTAAAAATTGCAAAGCATTGCTCAGAGAAGTTGAAATACTTGGTGAGATATACACCATGTTTATAAGTTGAAAGACTTAATATTAAGATATTAATTCTCTGCAAATTGATCTGTAGAGTCAGTGCACTCCCAATCATATTCTACCAAAAGCTTTTCTGTAGAAACTAACTAGTTTATTCTGAAATGTATATGGAAATACAAAGGACCTAAGATTGCAAAACTTACACTTTGTTAAAGAAGAACTAAGGTGGAGAGCTTAAAGTCTTGATTTCAAGATGGACCATAAGCCGCAGTAATCAAGATAGTGTGATGTTGACATAAGACTAAATAGTAGAATAATGGAACCAGGTGAAGTCCAGAATAGTTAAGAGGCACACTGGGAGGAAGTATTTATTATGCACATATTTGACAAAGGACTCCTATCCAGGGTGTATAAAAATTCCTGTAGCTCAATATTACAAAGACAAATAGCTCAATTAAAAAATGGACAGAACACTTAGACATTTCACAAAAGTAGATGAATAGGCAATACACACTTGAGAAAATACTCAACATCATTAGTCATCAGAGAAATGCAAAGTAGACCACAGTGAGAGACCACTATACACTCACCAGAATGGCTAAAATTAAAAGAATTGATAGTGCTAAACATTGGCAAGTATGTGAAATCTTATATATGGCTGGTGGAATGTTAAATGGTAACGCCACTTGTGAAAAGTGGCAATTTCTTATAAAACTAAGCATACATATGCCCTCTGATCCAAGAGCTCCATTCCCAGGTCTTTACACAAGAGAAATGAACATTTATATTTGCACACACACACACACACACACACACACACACACACACACACACACACCCCTCTTGTAGGAGAGTGATCAGAGCAGCTTTATTCATATTAGCCCAAACTGGAAACAGCTCAAACACCTATCAGCAGGGGATGGGTAAACAAATTCATACAATGTGATGCTTTTCAGCGACAATGGAATGAATCTCAAAGTCACTGTGTTTGCCAGTGAAAGCCGAACACCAGAGTGCGTACCGTGTGAGTTCATTTATATGAGGTTTTGGAACTGGCGAAATGGATCAGTAGTGAGAGAGCTCCGGACGGTGGGTTTCCTGTGACTCCCCTGCAGGATGCCTGGGAAGGGTGCATTCTGTATTCATAGGGATGTTGATTCCGCTGGTACATTTACTTGTCGAAACTCATCAGGCAGTATTCTTAGGTTTCTGTATTTCTCCTTATGCAAATTCTACATCAGAAAAAGCTAAGAAAAATTTTAAAATACTGGCTAGACATGCTCAATTTTAAAAAAACTGTCCCTAAAACCGTAAAACAAAACCAAAACGGAGTCAACACATGTGCCCAGAGTAAGTGGGACACTGAAGTCATATTTTTTCAATCTTTTGAGCTTGAGCTTCAATTTTGAGGCCTTGCCAAGTGCTTGGGACAAAAGGAAACGTTCACCGCAGGCAGTGAGGTCAAGGGAGAGCCCTCTGAATAGATCAATCACCCGCAAAGGGCTCTGTCCTCAGGGTCAGGCTGCTTAGCAATAGCTCCCGCCCTGCCCTAGGACCCTCGTGCCAAGGTGTGTGTGTGTGTGTGTGTGTGTGTGTGTGTGTTTGCGCGCGCGCGCGCACCCGCGCACGCCTGTTACCAGGGAGGGTTTAAGAACCCTCTGCGTAAGTTTGAAAGACAGAATATCACACTTTAGGGAGGACTGAGGATGTAGAGCAATAAGAACCATCATATGCACTGGAGGGGCCGGTCGGGGGGGGAGTGTAAACCAGTAAAAAAACACTTCAAAAAATCCCTTGGCTTTTCCTAGGAAAGTTGAGGAGATGCATTCTTCCCCACCCAGGTGTTCCACTCCTGGGTTATATGTACTCAGAGCTGCGCTGTCACTAGCCACATGTGGCCATTTAGGTGAATATTAGTTAAAATTTAAAGAACTGAAAAATTTAGTTCCCCAGTCCTATAGGCCAGCTTTCAAATACTCAGGACCCCGCTGTGGCTGGCGGCTGCCGATTGGACAGCGCAGACGTAAGACGTTCCCATCATTGCAGAATTCCGCACGGCACGGTTGTTCTCAAAGTGTGGTCCTTGGGTCAGCAGCAGCGGCAGCACTGGGGAGCTCGTCAGACATGCAGGTTGTCGGGCCCCGCCCCAAAGCTCCCCTGGATCAGATGTGCTGGCGGGGTGGGGCTCCGAGTGATTCCGGAGCACAGAGCGGTTTGAGAACCAGTCATCTAGAGAGACTCTTACAAATGTGCACGAGGATTCCAGCAGCACTGATTTGTAATAGCCAGAAATGGAGACGAGCCTAAAGACCCGTCGGCAGTGGTGTGGATGAAGAAACCGTGGAGTGTCAGCGAGGCACGGAAAGTAATAACGGTCTGCGGCTGCATGAAGTGACAGGCGTGTATTTCAGGGCCGTAGTGTTGAATGAAATAAAAGTCCTCGAGCCACATATACCTTGTGCTACATTTATCTAAAATTCAGATCCAGAAGGAAACAACTGTGGTGCAAAGATAAAGGAAGTCAAGGAAGTGATAAACACACAGTTGGGGACACTGTGTACCTTGGAAGGGTTGGAATCTCAAGGAAAGGGCTGGGCGGGCTTTGGAGAAAGTTACCCAGTGAGAGGTTAGTTTTCTTCTTAAACGATGGGTAGTAAGCCGAAGGATTCTTGTTCTGTTGGTATGCGTCTACTCCCATATATGTAAAAAAATATTTGGTATTAACTCAATATTTACTTAAACAATTTAAAAATAGTAAAACATCAAAGTATTTGGCTGGCCATGAATTGAGTTTTTCCAAAAAGTAAAGTTGAGCACCAAAACTATTATTTTAAATACCCACAGATTCAATGAATGTTTCATTCATGTAAAATCTTAAAATATATTTGTCAGATTTTGTTTGAATTTTCCTTCTTAGCATTTATTCCTCCTTTTGGGCCATAAAAGGATTAGAAATAAAATGCTGGCTAAAGCTCTCCCGTTCGACCTCGAGCAGAAGCCAAATAGTGAATGATAGTATTAAGATTAAAAAGACTAAAGGAAATTTTATTGAATTAATTAAAGAGCCATTTTATTGTAGCAAAACAATATTAAATATATATGTCCTAAGTCACGGAGATAAGAAAACATAAAGCCAGAATCTGATAGAAAGATTACAGTTGTAATGGAGAACTTTAGTTCTTTCTTATCTGTGTATGAATTATCAAGCAGAAAAAAAATAATGGCCAAGGATCTGAAGAGTATAATTTTCATGGTCAAATTAATATTTATTCACCAGGAGCCCAGAGATGGGAGAATAGCTGGACTCTGTTTAGAAAAGGTCACACCAACATCTGCATCCATGCACATGGATACACGTGCATCCTGCATCCACATACATGTGCGCTGGTGGATGTGCAAAGCAAAGGAATCTTCATTTAAACAGTGAAGTTAAAATCGTATTCCAGGTTAAAAATTTTCAGCCCACCAGCGCCCACTACATGCCTTGGCTCAGTAGCCCGTGTGAAATATCTGATGACCGTGATGTGTCCATTGAGCTCGTGCCGTCAGCTGTGTGAGCAGCACGGGGTCCAGGCCAGGGGGTTGATCAGTGTTCCTTTTCCTGCAAATTAGAAGGGTAGCCCCTAACTGTGTAGAGGGAACATGGGGTCTGTTTGTATTATTTCTTGCAACTGAACGTGGATCTACAGTTATCTCGGCAAAAGGTTCAATGAGAAGACAACAATGTAGGCCCTTGTCCCTCTGTACCGCTAGTATACATGCAGTAATATTTGTACGAGGGCTAACGTTATTCAGCGCCCACCGAAGGTGAGCCGTCAGCAGGTAGTGACTGACCCGTAAGCTGGTAAGAAAGGCGGGCAGCCAGCGGGGAGGTGAGGACGGAGCTGCAGCAGGTCGAAAGCAGGGCCCAGGAAGGATGCATACAAGGGCTATTTGTTGTTCTCTTGCCAACAACACAGGCTCTTCCCTGTTGGCCCAGGAGCCATCCGAAAGTTAAGCTGGAGAAAAGAGAAAATGCTATTTCCACAGGGCCTATCCTTTGTAGCACTGTTTGTAACGGTGAAAGGCCCGAAACCCCACAGATGTCTGTCAGCACAGGGCTGGTTGACTAAACTGACACTCCCAGGGGTTGGTGCACCCCACAGGGGTGAGGAGGGCTGAGGGGGCTTTCTGCGCGTGGCTGGGGGCGTCTTGGCTGTACTGTTTGCTGGGAGGGGCAAGGCACAGACAGCATGCGTGGGTGCCCTCACTTGTTGGTTGGTTGGGAGTGTATGAGCAGACACACAGACACACACGGACGGACAGACACACACACACCTTTTCCTGAGTGCACACATGTTTACTTATATTACAAACAAAAGTCAGTGAAAGGGTAAACCAGAACCTAGTGGAAAAGGTGTGGTCTTCGTGGGGAGGATGGGTGGTGTGGAGAGACAGGGATGCAGCCCGACTTCTCCAAATGCACCTTGTTTGAGGTTTTTACTGTGGAGTCATGTGTTGCTTTTCATAAGTGTAAAACCAAACTAAACCTAAGCAAGTGGGCCTTAAAAAGCAAGCACAAAATTAAAAGGTAAAATATGAACCTAACTCTATATTGAGTTGGTGGCCTAATCACACAGAGCAAAATTACTTTGAATAGACTTCTGAGCAATTTGCATGTACAGTCCTAGTAGCATATATTTCAAGCACAAAAAGAATTGCAAAAAAATTTAAAAACTCTACTCAGTAATCATATTGTTAGTAATAACATTAGTGCTATCTTGAAATTATGGTTTATATACACACATTACACATAAATACATACATTAGGGCAAAGCAAATAAGTAATTATGATAATGTTATAGGAACTAAGATTTTTAACCTAAAGAGAATCAAAGAAGGAAAAACGCTATAATCTTAAATATGATTTAAGGCTCAGTATGAACCTGTGATGTATTCTTCTCTTTAAAAGAAAGAAAATCACATCTTCTAGCTTCCTCCACTGAAAATTATTGGGTCCAGGGATCCACCCAGTGTAAATGAGCACCCTGTGGAGTCTCCATACCATTTCCCGTGAAAAGGAACCAGGGCTCCTTAGGAAAAGGCGCAGTCCCAGGTCTAGGGCAGGAAATGTTCAAGATGATTCTGGAGCATCTCATCATAAAGAAAGCAAGGGGCCTCTTAGAGACTTCTGGGGTCACGTCAGAAGCCCAATTTAAAGGGGTCAGAAATGGGAAGATTGAACATCAGGAAGAATTATGAAGGCAGTGGATTAAAATAAAACAGATATGTTAGGTCTATGAATTCATCGTGATTTCTAAACTAAACCCTCACCAGCTTGCCTTTGAAGGTTGCTAGGGCATCACCTGATAAACAAGAGGAACGATTCAAGCAAGGTATTGTGCTTTTCTGGCAATCAAATAGTTTTTGAGGAGAAGTTATTCCTTACAGAAAAAAAGCGGATATAAATGCAGAGGGAAGGAAAGAATCACATTGTCACCCTAATCATATAACAGCTTAAGGACTCTCACCAATGGCTTTGAAAATCTTCAGAGGTGGCTGGCAGGGAACTTTCTAATGCATGGGTCCGTCTGGCAAAACCTGGACCCGCTAATCAATCATAGTGTCGTGAAGGAGAGACGCAGAAGCCACGAGCCTCCTGATGGGAAGCATGAAGGGTGCGCTGCTCTGTCAATTCCCGCAAAACAGAATTGCATCCGACTCCGCCCCAGCTTCAGGGTCTAAGTCCAAGCTCACAGGACATCCTGGGGAAGGGGACACAGGCGCCACTCGCCAGCCAGAGCCCGAGTGGGAAACACCCACAGAACAGGTGACCTGCTTTTCATGGATGACTTGTGATGACGGGGATTTCCTTAGAATATTCCCACAGCATGTGGGCGGCGTGGGGATTGGGTAGGAGATGAAACAGGTTTGGCCACATGTGATCGTTGTGTGTACCCTGAAGAATGGGTACATGGGCTCCTTTATTCTGTGCTTTCTAGTTTGGGGAGTTTTTGAAAAGTCTTATTATAAAATGTTTTTAGAAATCACTCTCAAGGCGTGGCCTGGGGGAGGGAGTTTGGAAGGAACAAGGCCTGAAAGGATGTAGAGTGGTCCTGTGGTCATGGCGCAGGACCACTGGACACGGGGACAGTCACATTGCGTCAGACTCTTTCTTATTTCTTAGTTTGCCGCGGTGTCTGTGTAATTTTCCTTGTTTGAGCTCACAGGAAATTCTTTTCTCTGTTGTCAATGTTTTCTGCTAAATCTGGGCATTCCCTAGAGAATGGCTATTAGGTGAATGTGGATTCTTTGTGTCAAATTAGTTCCAAAGCAATAACAGTCCTAGTCACAGCCTTATTTACAAGGGGGCTGATTTAAATCTTGACTCAAGGTTGGTGGTCTGAGGATGTTCACTCATCGGGAAGCAACGAGCTTAGTCCGTAACTTGGGGCTTGATCGTGGCCTTCATTCATTCACTCGGTATTCTGATCATTTTCCAAATACCGGCTGTGTGTGGAAACACTGTGCTAGCTGCTGGGGGAGACCCAGGCAAAGGGAAGGCAGGTCCTCGTCCCCAGAAGCTCACAACCCAAGTGGTTCTCAGATTTCACTTCGTGTGACAGCCTCTTAGGAGCTGGTTAAGAATGAAGGGTCCAGGCTTGTGACCAAGAGATTGAGATTCTGCTTCTGCTTCACGCTGAGAGTGGACATCTGTTGGTCCATCTGAGTGAGCCTCATCCACCCGACGGGCCCCAAAGCACATCTGATGCCAAGCACTGAGCTGGCATGAAGGGCACAGGTGATGGGAGGCCCAGCCCCTGCCTGTAGGGAGCACCACGTCAGCCGGGGGTGTCTGGGGACCAGCCAAGCTCGCGCCCTCTCGTTTCAGACAGTATCATCCGGTGGAGGGTGTGCGTGGCCCCTGTGAACCTCCACCACCACCGTCTGCCTCCCGCGTACTCCCCTGGCCAAGTAACTTTGGGGAATGCCAGTCAAGGAGATGGAAAAGCTAACATTTTGGCTCAAGTCAGTGTCCTTTGTTGCTTTGTTGTAGCAAATGAGTGATCTTTCCCCCGTCCAGGCAGACGCGGGGCCTGCAGGGGCCTACAGGTCACGAGTTCCTCTGCTCTCAGAATCCTCCTCGTTCGTTTACTACCAGAGTGAGACTTTACAGAGAACTGCTCGTGAGGCTGATGGCTGTGTGGGCAAGTGGACAGAGGCAGGCATCCAGAAACGACCCTTCTGGGAGTGGACTCGTGGCGCTCGCCCCCTCGGGGTCCTGCCCTCGCAGTGCAAACCCTGGAGCCTGTCCCGACGTCTGAGGCCTGAGAAGGTGTCTGGCTCAGCCCTCTCTTTCCTACGAGGAGCCTGAGGTTTATTTGGAGCTAAGCTGTCCGTCTGTCTTTAACAAGTTTAACACTCGTGCTCACCATGAGATACGCAGCGGGGTGTCGGCCTCATTCTCTGTCCCTGTCCGGGCGCAGGGCTTTGTGCTGTGCAGCTAGACACGTCACCCTGGCCTTTCTGGAGCTCACCCTGAGAGTAGACATGCGCCCTGTGCTCCTAGACAAGCACTTGGCAGCCGAGGCAGCACGGGAGCTGGGACCAGATCAGCTGGTCAGCTGCCCTCTCCAGGAGGGCAGAGGGGTCCCCGTGGGCCGGTGTCTGCGCAGAGGGCGGGGGTACAGGAGCGGGCTGCACACGCGTGTCCTGGTGTATTGTGGGGACATGGCACTGAGCACAGGAGGGAGGCTGCACAGCCCTCCGAGTCAGCCAAGAGAGGCCGCAGGGGAGGCGGCCGGGGAGGTGCGGGCAGAGGCAGGGGCCCTCGAGGCCTTGAGACCTGGGAGGAGCCTCAGGAGAGAGTCAGGGAGGAGGCCAGGGCTGGAGCTGCAGCGGAGACGGGGGCGGTGAAGGGGGGACCCAGCTCCCGAGCACAGGCTCGCCACACAGGCAGGGTGTGCCACTTGAGCTCTCCCGGTACCAGCCTGTGGACGGGCACGTGTGCAGACCTGCCCGTCCTTGCAGGGCTGTGGATGGACATTGGCTTGTTCACCGAGAGCTGCAGCTCACTCGCTCACCCTGACCTTTCTGCTCTCTTGGCTCAGTCTGGTCTACAGAGAGAATTGAAGCTTTGAGTCAGTAACTGGTGTGATGTCATTTCTTACTTCAAAGAAAAAATGATCAGGACCCACAGCAGGATCTTCCTTTTAATTTGCCAGGAACATCCTTGACAAACTTTAAACAATAGTAGGGATTATCAGGTTGGACAGGGTAGCAAAAACTCCTGTAAGGGGGTGCCCATAGTCCAGACCGTGATTCATGGTCTCACAAAGATGCCAGGCCATCAGGGATGCAATGTTTAAATTTGGGAAATGGGAGGGGCTGTAAGAAGGACAGCCGAGGTTAGAGACAATGTGGTGCTGGCTCTGGCCCCTGCAGTTCTCCAGAACTTGTATAATTCACGAAGTTTTGACAGAGCAGCATTCAAAGGATGGCTTTGATTTCATCCATAAAGGAGCCAGGCATGTGCAGGCAACGCAACACTTGTGATGTGAACTTGTGGTGTGAGCGCCCCCTCGCCTGATGTCTCTTGGAGGTGACGAGCGGCCCGTGCTCCACGGGCGGCCGAGTGGCACACAGTCTGCTCCAAGCGCACATGCTGGGGGAATGTGTGTCTGTCCTGAGGCCTGTGCCAACATATTTAAATCAAAGCCGTTGTTTGGCTCTTAACTGGTTTTCGCTGGTGTGCCTTGTCTGCATTTAAGGATCAACTTCTCCCTCATGGCTCTGTGAGCCGTAGGAGCTTGTTGTTTCTCTTGTTGATTAACTGAATACCTAAACCAGTAGTTCGTCAGTTAAAAGGATCTAGCAACACAGCACTGGAGAATGCCTTTCAGAATTGAAGATGGGTCGTGATCTGGGTGATGGTTAATTTTGTGTGTCAAGCAGGCTGGGCCACGATACCCAGCTATTTGGTCAAATATTATTCTGGATGTTTCTGTGAAGGTGTTGCTGGATGAGATTAAATTTAAATTGGTGGACTCTGAATAAAGCAGATTGCCCTCCGTCACATGGGTGGGCCTCGTCTAATCAGCTGAAGGCCTGAATGCAACAGAGGCCAGCCTCCCCTGAGCAAGAAGCAATTCTGCCTCCAGAAGGCCTTTGCAGTTCAACTGCAGCATCAGCTCTTCCCTGGGCCTGCAGCCTGCTGGGCTTCTCCAGCAGATTCTGGGCTCTCCAAGCTTCTATAGTCAGTCTCTTTATACATATGTGTGTGTGTGTGTGTGTGTGTATACACATATGTGTGTGTGTGTGTGTGTGTGTGTGTGTGTGTGTGTATAAATGTGTGTGTCCTGTTGTGCCAACACACACACATCCTTTTGGTGCTGTTTTTCCAGAGAACCCTGATACATCATCAACAAAGGAATAAACAGTTATTAGGAATGTAAAAAAATATTTCAGTATTCTTTGTTATCTTATGCTTTTTCCAGCTTTAAAATGTTCATTTCAGTTGGGAATTGCTGACACATCAGAGCGACAGCAGGTGGGTCACCTCCCTTTCCCAGACCAGCCCTCCCTGTTGGATGAGCATCCCACCAGTGACTCCCGGAATGAAGTGGACAGGCCGTGACCTTTGTCATTTAGCCATTTGGAGTGTTCTCAGACGTGGACAGACACATGCGTGAATTATCTGGCAAGAGATAATAGATCAGTCACTCTGAGGCCGGCTGGATGAGCACCAGCTCATTTATGCCTCAGGATTTGGCTGCATAATGAAATGTGATTTACAGTTCCATTACCAGCCCAGGCCCCAAACATGAGGGCGTCGGTGTGAATTTTAAGATGGCCGTGCTCTGCATTCCTGGTAGGTAATTGTGTAATGCACTGGCCTGGTGATGAATATTTCAAAGGAAATCATAGCAAAGATTTTGCTTGCACAGCTGAAGTTGGCGCACTCGGATCCGCACAAAGAATGGGAGACATTTCCTGTCGTTTGAATGGCCTCAGAAATCCATCTACATAAATACATGTACATAGGAAAATCTCCTGTGCCAGAAGGCCATTCGGTTTTATTTCAGTGCCAGAAATTATAAGCAAAGTTTAATGGTGTGATTAAAGGTGAAAAATTTATCACAATTTCTCTATCATAAAAGACAGAAGGAAAGCTGTTTCTTGGCCTGGTTGCCTACTTTTTGAAAAGTGTACGCCGTATGTAAGTCGTTTGCATTTAGTTAATCGTGTAGTCATTTCAGACTTTCATTTTGTCATTTTATAAGCAAAACTGGATCCACTGTGGAAGCTGACATGCGGTTTGAAGAAAGCTCATGTTAGGAGCGCCCGGGTTTATCTTCTGCCTCTGGCCGGCAGCTGAAGGAGAGAGGAGAGGCCGGGCTGCCCCAGGGACAGCTCTTGTGCATTAGGTTCTCATGCTCTGAGCTCCTCTCAGAAATCAAGCCTTCTCTGTAAGAGTGTAAACACGCCGACAGCCCCGCTGGCTTGAGGGCAGAGGAAAGAGTCTCGGAAGGTCAAAGGGAAGACGGAGGGCAGTTAGGGGCTGCCCCCCGCCCCCTGTGCCTGTGGCCCCGGGAGGAGACGTGAGCAGGGGTTGCCCAAGGTCGTGGAGGTCAGAATCCACCTGAGGCCACAGTCTGAGTGACAGCGAGGTGGCTGGGGCCAGACAGATGCCCCAGGCTGGGCTGGAGCCATGGGAATTAGTGGCCCCTCACCCAGTGACCCCAGAAAAGGCCATTGCAATTTAGTCCCCAGTCTGTTTCTTTTATTTTAATTATAAAAAGCCTTCTTTTAAACAAAAAACTTTATTGGAGTATAGTTGATTTAAAATGTTGTTAGTTTCTGCTGTACAGCAAAGTGAATCTGTTATACATACACATATATCCACTCTTTTTTAGATTCTTTTCCCGTTAAGTTCATTATAGAGTACTGAGTAGAGGTCCCTGCGTTATACGGTAGGTCCTTATTAGTTACCTAAATTTTAAAAAGTCTTAAGTATACAGAAAGTGTAGCTAATAATCCAGTGAATGCCCGTGTACTTACTACACAGCTCTGTCAAATCGGACAGTTCGTTTTTCATTTTTGTTTCAGATCATTTATTACTTATTTAAAAATTAAATTTCACATTTGTCATTGAAGCTTCCTTCCTTATTCTCCAGAGGTGACCACTACATTGAAATGGTTTTTTATAATTTCTAAACATGCTTTTTTTTTCATTTTCACCACATACATATGTATCTATAAACAATATTTATCATCTTGATGATATTCTGAAACTTTCTATAAACGGCATCACACTTAAATATTCTTTCGTGACCTGCTTCTTGTGTTCAGCTTTATATTTTAATGCTTATTCATGTTGATGGATGTAGCTGTCTTTCATTTATTCTCACTCTTTATAGTTTCACACTGTATGAATATGTTAAAATTTATCCAATCTCCTGTTGAAAGACATGAGTTGTTTCGAAGTTTTTTGCAGTTACAAACAGCGCTCAATCCTAACGTTCTTGTATGTGTCTCCTTATACCCTGGTGTAGGAGATGCTCTCTTTAGGACAGGACTTTTCTGGGTTACAGGATGCAAACATCTCGATATTACCAGGCTCTTCACAGCAGGTGCATCGCCCCCCCCTCCGCCCAGCATGCGCAGAATTCCTTTCAGCCCACATCCTCTCCCGTACTCTGCAGTCCTCCCAATTTCTAGGCTTTGCCCGTTTGAAAAACAAGAACTGACGTCTCTCTTTTACCTGTCTTGCTCTGCACATCCTTGATTACCAGTGAGTATAAGCAGCTTTTCCTATTTTTATTGGCCACTCGAGGTCTGTTCACATCCTTGGCCCATTTTTTTAATTAGGTAGTTTGTCTTTTTCTTACTGATTCTTAGGAGGATTAAAAAATATGTGTGTGGGCTTCCCTGGTGGCGCAGTGGTTGAGAGGCCGCCTGCCGATGCAGGGGACACGGCTTCGTGCCCCGGTCCGGGAAGATCCCACATGCCGCGGAGAGGCTGGGCCCGTGAGCCAAGGCCGCTGAGCCTGCGCGTCCAGAGCCTGTGCTCCGCAACGGGAGGGGCCACAACAGTGAGAGGTCCGCGTACCACAACAACAACAACAAAATATGTGTGTGTGTGTATATATATGTACACACACACACATATACTGGATACTGGATACAGTCCTTTGTCAGTCATATGCACTGCAGACAGATATCCTTTGCTAACCTGTGCCTTATACCTTTACCTTAATTATAGTGCCTTTGTCAAACATAAGTTTTAAATTTTTGTGTTGTCAAATTTACAGATTTTTTTAAAAATTGATGCCTGTGCTCTTAAGGTTTTGCCTTTGCAGGTTGCTTTGTAATCCACCTTGAATTGGGGCTTATGCATGGCATGAGGTAGGGACCTAATTTTACTTTCTCCATATGGATAGCCAGTTATTTCAGTATCATTTATCAAATAATCCATCCTTCCCCAGCTGGTCTGCCTACCCTGTCTGCCAAAGACAAATACCCACATTACCACAGGCCTGTGCCTGGGGTCTCTGCTCGCCTGGCCCACCTGTCCTAGGCCCAGATCACATGGTCTTCATCAGTCTCACAAAATGCCTTGAGAGTGGATGTAGATCTTCCCCTTATCTGGCCATCTGTGGGGTTGTCTTGCTATTCTTGGCCCTTTGCTCTTCAACATCAACCTTAGAATATGCTTCATATTCCACAAAAAAACATGGTTGGAATTTTTATTAGAAATACATTGATGTATAAATTACAATGGAAGGCAGTTGACATCTTTTCGGGTTTGAAATTTTTGTCCATTAACCCGGTGTATCTTCCTGTTTATTAGGTTTTCTTTGATGTCTTTCAGAGAACTTGAGCATCTCTCCCACGGCTGTCTTGCACTTACTTGGTGTGATGCATTCTTGGGTGCTTCCACCTCTCCCCCAGGGAAAATCCTACAGGGATGGGCCCCACACACCCAAAGGCTGCCCACCTGCCTGCAGTCCTGGCCTGTCAGGGCGTCCTTTCCTCTCCTCTGTCTGCCCTGGGAGGGGCTCTGAGTGCCAGGGGGTCCCCTGCAGTGACATGGGCATCCATCATCCTGCTGCCTTCTCTTTGGAGCGGGGTTTGGGTTTGCTCTCTGGTTTGCTAGACACAGTGGATTGGAGGTAATAAAAATCTTAAGACCTGAGATTTCAGATGCCTGATCCGACTGGAATGGGATTGGGGCTTTTAAATGGTCATTTTCAAGTGCATCTGGGGTCTTATGTGAATTGTCTTTTCCTTAGCTAGAGAGATTTATGATTTTTTAAAAATGGCATTCGTTATAGGACCGGTGTTTCTCTTTGACCCCCAGAATCCCCAGCCTCAGAATCCCGAGGGTGAGCATTTTAGGAGGAGGCTCTGCTAACAGGCTTGTTCTTCAGAGGTGACGGGCCGCCACGAAGGTGGAAGGCCTGCTTGTCGTCCTGGTGGTACCGCTGAGTGGCCTTTCCAGCTCTCTGGCTTCCTTTCCCTCCCAAGTCGTCTGGAGCCTGGGGAGATGGGAGATAAGGATTTGCAGCCTGGGCCCTGTGCCGTGGCGGCTGGAAGGCCTGGACTGGAGGGTCGGGCACCTCCCTAGAGCCTGCTCTGAAATGGCCGCAGCACGGTGCTTCCCAGGGGGTCGGTGCCGTGGTCCTCCAGCAGTGGCCCCTGTCCAGGGGGCTTCCCGAAGGCGTATCCTCTTCCCTTGGAGAGCTCTCTGTGTGCTCGCCGGCTCCTCCCTGGCCTTGTTTGGAAACGGCTGGTCCACGTGGCTGATTTTGCGCCAGTCGGGAAGGTCCCGATTGCATGTGCCAGGTCCCAAAGACGACGGAGACCCCCGTCCTAAGTGGGCACGGGTGGCGGGCCCTGTGATGTGTGGGCGTCCGCTGCGGAGAGCCTGCCTCCTAGGCTTGTCTCATCCGGGCAGCGATGGCGACGTTTATTGTCCAGGTTAAGCTTCATTAAAGCAGAAGCCCAGTTTCCATTAGGGTAGGAAATTTTTATTTATTAAATTGCTATTTTAATATAATTTACCAAGTCATCGAAGGCAAATAATCCACTTAAGCGAAGCTGTAAAACTCCATTTTCCCCGAATGCTGTGTTCCTGTGAACGCGTGGCTTATACTGCACTCCGCTTGCCAGCTGGGGGTACCTTATGGGGACGCAGGATTCACAGCCCAACCTCCTGAATTCCGAGTGAGGATGGGTCCCAGGGCTGGCCCGAGGCTGACCTCTGCACTCCCCGGTTAAATAAAGGTTGTGAAGCAAATTAAGAGGCCCCTCCATCACAGGATACAGCGAAGGCTGCTGGTGTATTTCTCAAAAACGTAACTGCAAAGGAAGAGACACTGTCGTATAGGAGAAATCTGGAGAAAATGTAAATCGAGAGAGATAAGGGAGCAACATCAAAGCAGGCCTTCACCCAGGGGTACCTGCCAGTTAATTTCCAGGGCCTTCTGCCTGGTTGTAATGAGCCTCAGGCAGGAGACAAACCTAGAGCCTGTCCGGGGACTGAAGAGGTGCTACTGTTCGCCTTTCTTGGCCTTGGCCATGGAAGGTAAGGGAAAAGGAAGGAAAACACCTCCCTTCGGAATATCTAACCACAGTCCTGCATTCACGTGAGTTTGGAGTCCCAATTCATATTACTTGTCTTACAAAATTTCAAGCTGAAAATTTAGTTGAAAGTAGACTTGGGATAATAGTGCCTTTAGGCTCTGGCAGAAGCAAGCACAAAGTTGTTTTTCCCCAAAGAAAACCATTTTTGATACACGCCTCAAAGAATTCCAACAGATAAAAGTTCCAAGGAACGTGTCGACAAAAAATTAATAGTCAATCTAAGAAAGAAATGGAGAATCTTATTCGAGCCAACCTGAGGATAATAACCTGGGAGACAGTCTTTCCGAAGCTCTGAGGACTGTCCCTCCGGTTAGAAGTTAAAGGCACAGTTATATACATTTTCGAGAGAAGGAGTAATACTCCATCAAATGACGTATTGACAGTTTACAGAGTCCAGATCTGCACGTACAAGGCGAGTAGTAGGTCATCCTGATCCCTTACAGGATTAAGAAATGTTATCTCCTAAGGAGTTACCTTGCTGGCGCCAGGAGAAAATTGCTGTCTGTGACGGAGCAGTCATGCCCGTGTCCTTTGGGAGGTCTGGTTCATGGGTAGTGTAGGTGCACAGTGCACATTAAAGAGGAGTAGTGGCCCAGACTGGCAGAGAGAATTTTATGTTGAAACATTTCTTGTCCTGCCTTAAAAATAATTTTATTTCATCAAACATAAGCTCCAAGAGGGGGAAAATCACTAAAGTACAAGGAAGCAGGCCACTAAGAGCAAGACTCAGCAGAGAAAACAAGCTGCAAGAAAGAGATCTACAAAGACTACAGACTTTAAAGTTATCTGAGATGTGCTAGAAAATAAGTTTAACATGTTTAAAGTGATAAAAGGAACATAGTGAATGAAAAAGAAGGAGGAAAGGGAAACTCATGATTTACAAAGCAGGTCTGAGAAAAGAAGCAAGTTTCAAATGTAATGGGTGAGTTAAACAGGAATTGTGATACAGTTGAAGAGATGACTAGTAAATTGGAGGAAAGATTTGAAGAAAGTAATTCTCCCAGACAAACAAAGAGATGGAACATATAAAAAGAGAGGTTAAGTGAAATGGAGAGCAGAGTGAAAAGACCACACCTGCCTAACCCTGGGTTCTGAGAAAATGCAGAGAATGGCAGGGGGCAGATGGATGTTTGATAGGAGATAATGGATGACAGTTTTCCAAAACTGATGAAAGCAACCCATTCTCAGGATATCTCTAGCAGAATAAATATTATAAGGAAAATGCAAAACGTCCAAGACAAAGAGGGTATCTCAAAAGCAGCCAGAAAGAAAAGTTTGATTTCCTACAAGGGAATGACAAATAGATTGATAGCGTTAAACAGTGGAGGCCAAAAGATGTCATTTTTAACATCTTTAAAAGTAATAACCAACAGTTCTATCTTTCAAGAATGAGAATGAAGTAAAGACATTTTTAGACGACAATTGAAAGGGTTTACTGACGAAAGACCTCTCATTAGAGGATCTTCTAAAGGTTGCATTTCAAGAAGGATAATGATTTTAGAAGAAATGTCTAGATGCTGCAAATGCAGCAGAGGTTCAAAGAAAAATAGAATATTATGAGCAACCTTGAAAACTTAGGTGGCAAATTCCTACAAAAAGAAAAGTTTTCAAAAATTTTAAAAAGTCTGAAGTGTTTTATAATCATATGGAAATTGAATCAGGAGTACAGACCTTTCCACAAAGAAGACACCATGCCCAGCCCATTTCTAGCCAACTTTCGAAGGACAGGTATCCTGGTCTCATACAGACTCTGAGAAGAGGAGGAGGAAAGAGACAAACACAACCTTCATGATTAAAGTAGACAAGGATGCTTCTAGAAGGGAACATGAGAAGCCAGTTTTCTGTAAGTGTGAGAGCAGAAATCCTAAATGAAAGATCAGCGAACAGGGCCCAGCTGTGATTAAAAAATACAACGTACTGTGACCAAATTGAGTTTACCGGGAATGCAAGGTTGGTTCAACATTAAAGAAACTCTGATACCAATGTAATTCACCACATTCACAGATTAAAGGAAAACAATCTTATTGTCTCAGTTGATTCAGGAAAAGCATCTGATGAAATTCTGTAACCATCCATAAGAACTCTAGTAAATTAGGAATAGGAGGGCACCGTCCTAACCTGCTACGCGTTATCTACACAAAGTTCTAGTGCGAAACAGCTTCCTTCTCTGGCACGAAAGGTGCAAAGCAGTGGTCAGGTCGCTGTTAAGTCAGGAAGCAGAAGGGAAGGATGCCGCCACACTGCAGCAGTTCTGCTCAACATGCCGATGCCAGTTCGGCCAGCACAGGGCAGTGGGATGCAGAAGCTCACTCCCGTCTCTGGCTTTTCTCCTCAGCACCCTCTAACACTCCAGGCAGTGTGACCTGCCAGTGACCTCCGTGTGGCTAAACCCAGTGGTCAGTCACCTCCCCGGGCTCGTGTTACCTGACCCTCTGGCAGCACCTCACACTCCTCCCAGCTCCCTGCTCGTTCCGTTAGGCCCTCAGTGTAAACTTGTGGCCTGGACCGTGGGGCCATCCTCTTGCACTTGTAACAGGGAAGAGCCACTTCTGACTACATGTTGCGTCTGTTTCTTGTACTTTAACCTTTGTTTTCCGCTGCTTTTGTTCACTAAAAGGATACTGTCTATACATAATGGCCTGCCTTGGGGAGCCCTGCCCCCTGAATGTTAAACCAAAGTGCCTTTGTTCAGGGAAACATCCAGACCCTGTTCCACCTGTGGATGGCTATAAGAAAGAAGAAATCGACACATCCCCTCCCTGAGGCTGGCCGTTCTTCCAGGGGACATTTGCAAAACGTTCGGCCCTTTCACTTTACTTCTCGTCTCCTCCTCCTCTCTGTGCTAGAAAAGAAACTGGCATCCAAACCCCAGTGAGATGGTTTTACAAAGACACTAGTCTGCCATCTCTTCGGTCTGCTGGCTTTCCAAATAAAGTCATATTCCCTGCCTCAACACCTCGTCTCCGATTTATTGGCCTGTCGTGTGGCGAGCAGAGCCAGCTTGGACTCGGTAACACACCCTGGACTCATCTGTCCCACTGCCTGCCTGACGGCTCCACTCGGGTGCCTAGCAGGTGCGTGTCCGCAGGACAGACTCACAACCTTCCCATCAACACACTTTCTCCTGCACCATTTCCCACAAACCTTTCCTCCTCTTAGGAAACGGCGGCTTCCTCTTTGCGCTTGTTCAGGCCAAGGATGTTGGTGTCATCCTAGGTTCCTCTCTCTCTCCTACCCCATAGGTCCCGCATTCATCAGCGTATTTTGTTGGCTCAACCGTCAGACCGTCTAGCATCTGACCTCTTTTCACAGCTGTGCTGAACCCCCTTGTCCCACACTCACTAACAAGTTGGGATTTTATGATTTCCATGGTCTTCTATCCCATCTCCCTGGGTCTGCCTCTCCCCACCCTGCCGACTGCCAGGTCTGTCCTGGCAGTGCGGGGAGCAGCGAGGAGGGGGTGCAGGTGACCACTCGAGGGGAACGCAGCATCCTCGCTGCCCCACGCTTCCAGTCAGCATCGTTTCCGGGCGGTGCCCGGACCGGACGCCTGCTCTGCTCTTGCCTTTCGTTCAGGGCTGAGTGATCGGCCTCCGTGGGGAAAACGGGTCCCTTCTCACGGGGTGTGTAGAATGGGAGCCCCTTGGACTGGCCTTTTATCGTTGCTCCCCATCATCCGTGCAAGAAAGCAAACGAGCACCCGGTCGCCGGGCACATCCCCTGTGTCCTGCTGCCCGATTAGAGAGAAAATTGTCCTTATTTTAATGAGATGAGAATTAGAAACGGAGGCCTTGAGTAAAAAAGCGAGCAAGCCGGCCCCGCTGTGTGTTCCCGGCCGGCCTGTCTGGGCTGCACGCTGACCTTCTCGGCTGTTCTCTCTTGCAGTCGGAACCTGAGGGCTTCGCGCATTTCCACTTGTACGTGTGTGCTGCTTTTCTCGTGAGATGGAGGAAAGAAATACTGGGAGAAAGAGATTTTCAAGTAAGTAAATGCCTTTTCAGAAGAACCCGAATGTGATTTCCTGCTGGGAGAGAGGTGTATTAGATTTAGTTCACAGGGTTATTTGTGGAGGAGCTTGGAGACGGGCTGCCTGAGGTCACCGCTGACCTGCTGCCTGAGACTCCACGGCCGAGAGCACAGATCACATGGGGCCTGGGCTCTGCCGACACTGGCCTTATTAAGCGTGCTGTCATGGACTCCAGGAGATACCTCCTGAGCCGGCCGGTGTGTGTCCTCAGCAGAATGGCCTGGGGGCTCCTGAGAGTCTCCTGGGAGCTTTGTGACAGCCGTGGGGAGTGGGGCGTTAGGGAAGAGGCTGGCCACGTGATCGCATGGCCTGGCTGCCTGGCACTTGGTAGCTGTGTGACCTAGGGGTGGTTGCTTAGCCTCTCTGAGCCACGTTTTCTCAGCGGTTCCGTGGGAGAGCTACACCTGCCCCCATCCATCAGGGGCTCTGTGCTCGACCCAGGGGCTCTAGGTGGGCCGAGCCCCCACCCCGTCCCCACCCCCAGGTGTGCCTGTGCGGTGGTACTGTGGGCAGCGTTGACCCCTGGGAGGGCAGGCCGCCTGGGGTGCAGTGAGGAGACACCAGCGGAGGGGACCAGGAACCAGGCTCTGCCCCTCACTGTCTGGGGGTCACTCTCTGGCTGCTTCACCTCCTTGAGCCTCTCATCTTTCAGGTGAGGGGACAGGGAAGGAGGCCCTGTTGTCCCAGGCCACAGTGTGGTGACACTGGGCAGCTCGCTTGGCCCGTGGCCCCTTAGCTCCCATGCTTGTCAGACGCTCTGAGGACCCTGCTCCACCCGCCGAGGGCCGTGGGGAGCCACCCAGCCCTGCCGCAGCGCCCACCGCTTTCCATCTCGGCCACCAGGAGACGGTGGACGGGGAGGGCCTCTGCCCAGGCCAGCAGAGCCCAGCGCCCAGCCTGCCCCACCCCGAGGTGCTAGATGGCGAGACCTGGTCCCTTTTCTCATCCCGGCTCCTGCCCTTGCTGTCAGCCTGGGCCCGGCCGGGCCCGCGGGAGCCGCGCTGCGGGAGCCTGGCTCCAGGGCGGCCTTCGCCCCCGCCCTGCCTCTTCCCACCTCTGGTTGCTGTCTGTGAACTGGGGAGAAGGCAGCCTCCTGCCCTGCCCCCTTGGGCTCATGGGAGGCCTGCAGACCCCCGGGTCACTCTGCGTCGGGCACGTGGCGGCGCCGAGAGAGCCCGGCGCCGACCTGCGTGGCCGAGTGAGGGGGTGTGACCACAGGCGGCCGACGGGGCCCCCCGAAGGCCCTCTGTCCATGGAGGTGTGGGGGAGCCCACAGGCTGGCCGAGCCGTTGGTTGGAAGGGAGAAGGGCCCTGCCTCCCTGGTGACCAGGGCCAGCGTCCACACCTGTGCCCGGCCAGCTCTCACCTGGATGACAGGTGATGCAGGTGCCCGAGTCCCCCAGGCTGACGGTGGCTCAGGTGTCACTGCCTCAGTTACGCTGGGGCTTCTCTGGTTGGGCAAACGGTTCCGGGAGGCCCCAGCCAGACATCACTGCCCTCGCGGGACCCGCACCTGGTCGGGGGCAGTGGTTCGGAAAGAGGGTAGGGAG
>NW_006780611.1:2973892-2982519 GCF_000442215.2 Lipotes vexillifer | reverse complement strand
GAGTGTAGGGAGTGCGCTGAGCCCAAGGCTTGTCATTGTCCCAGGAATAGCTCGTGACCCCCAACGCTGGGCGGCCCCTGAGCCTCGCGTGCCCGAGAAACGGCCCTTGCCCGCCGGCATGAGTCGCGGCTGGGGACAGGGACCTGAAGCTGGTAGTGACCTCGTGGAAAGGGTCCTGCCCTGCATTTCTTCCTGTTGCTCCGCAAACAGGGACGGTGCTGCCAGGGTCCAGGGCCACCAAGAGCAGCCCTGGATGCGAGGGTCCCTGAGCTGGGTGGGAGGAGGTGCCCATGGGTGGGTGGTGCTGGGCCGCCCCTCTTGGCCTTCCTGTCTTCCCGCCCCACGCGCAGGAGCCTGTGGAGGGCTGTCCAGGGCTCTGCAGTGTGGCCGCCCCGCCTGACGTGACTGCGTCCCTGGTGGCCTTGGAAGACGTGAAGACGAACCCCTTGCCCATCGCTCGCTCTCGTGTTGCTGTCTGGCCAGAGATGCTGCCCTGTTGTAACTGGAGGGCGCTACTAGGCGGCTGGTTAGAATGCTTTGCTGGCCTCCTCAGAGCCCTGCTCTCTTAACTCGAGGCTCACTGAGGCCAGGGGACAAGCGCGGCGCAGCAGCCGGTGCGCCAGACCTCGGAGGAGCCATGAGGTTGATTCTCCCCCAAACTCAGGATGGACTCAGGCCTGGGTGTCACAGGGTTGGATGCAGGGCATGTTGTGAACACACTGCATTGTGGGGAATTGAACTGAATGGGAAAGTAAACAAGAAGAGAAAATAAATTAAATAAAGCACCTTTGGAGCCCTGGTGGGCACGGGGCAATTGCGTGTGCAATTGTGGCATTTTAGGAACATGATTCCGTGTGCACGGAAGACAGCTTGAGAGTCCAACAGTGGAACATCCATGGCAGAGGCTTTAAAGGCCCTCACTCTCTGCAGAATCGTGATTTGCCCCTTGGGAAATGGCACACTGCCGTGTCATCTCCGTGGGAACAGTCATTTCCTGAGGGGCGTTTTCAGGAGAAAGGCAGAGTCCTCCTAGCGTTCAGCATGCCCAGCAGTGTGGGTGCTTTTGGCGGGGTGGGGTGGTGGTGGCATGGGCTTGGCTTCCTGCGTCCAGTTCCCAGAAGCTCAGTGAAGTTGGGGTCCTGCCTCTTCTTGTGTGCTTCGGCTTCTGAGACCTGCCTAGCCCAGGGGTCTGGTTGCGTCCAGTTCTGTGGACCTCCGGGCGGGTCGCTGGGTCATCTGGTTGGAGGGAGGCACCTCCCGGAGTGGACGGTCACTCCTGCCCTGAGGGCTGGTGCCCAGGGACCTTGTACTTTTCCCTGAGGATTCACTGTCCCCCGGGCAGACCTTGTGCCGTCCATCCTGCAGGTGATGGGTCCTCAGCTCTGCCCGAATGCAGCCCGCAGGTGCCGCACCCTGGGTGTCTGAGGCCGGCCTCTTCCCCCAGCCCCCTGTCCCCACCCTGCCAGCCACGGAGGTCCCAGCCTCAGCGCCCGGAGCCTGATTCTCCCCGGCTGCCTTTTTCTAACCAGATTCTGTAGGGCCTGTGGGGGAAGGAGCCCCCTGTGCCCAGTCTTGTGTTCCCTGGCGGTGCGGCTGGCACGCTGACCTGGTCCCTCCCCTCTGTGGGGTGCCCCACAGTAAGAACTTGGGGCCCAGAGAGGATGGGTGTGCGTGGCTGAAGATGCCTTTGAAGGGCTGGGCTCAGGTCCTGAGCCAGAGCTGCCATGTGCCCCTGATCGTTCCTCCTCTCCGGCGGGAATGCAGGTGCGCTGGGGGTGCTGGCCTTACTGGGTTCTTTGTCTGATTTATAAGGGCAGCTTATAAAACAGTTGGTAATGCGCAACCCTAGAAAATCATTCTAGTTTATCCCGCCAAAGTCTGGGCTGCTTAGTTTGTCCTGGTGTCCCAGGACATCGGGGGTCCGACAGCCCCCGTGCGGCCCCCCGGTCCTCATTCACAGCCCACAGAGCCTGGTTCGCCCTGGCCCTGCTGCTTGGTGGGGAGGGCAGCACCCAGGGGGGATCATTCCTACCCCACTGCCTCCCGGGGGGTGTGACCCGGCAGCGTGGCTGCAGAGGTGCTTTGTGACATCGAAGTTTCTCCCCACGTAGGAGCTGTCGTCGTGCTTCTGGATTTAGAAGAGGCCAAGTCCCTTAGATGCAAAAGAGGCAGCAGCATACAGTGCTTTGTTTTTCAGAGTAGACAAAGCAATTAATTATGGTAAACAGAGCGTGGAACTTCCAGTGAAATCAGGGACCTTCTCTGCGGGGACCTCGGGAGCTCAGAGGTCTGTAAATATTTCTGAGAAGGTAATCGGCTGCTGCATATTTGTTGATGAACGACGAGCCTCATGGGGAGAAACGGCTTCCTGTGCATGCGTGGTGGCCGCCGGCCCCGAGAGGCTGTGAGCCCGGGGTGAGGCCAGGTGTAGGGCCCCGCCTGGAAACCCCAGCCGGTCCATGGAGGGGGCTCAGTGTGTGAGTGGTGGCCGCCATGCCCCGCACCCCTGGCGCTGGGGCCTCCTCTCGTGCAGGCCCTTCCCCTTGTCTCCTGTGATCGCAGGTTGCCGCTCGGTGGGGACCAGGTGGGGACAGGCAGGGGCAGCGCCCAGCGGGAGGCCTCTGTCTGCTCTGATGTCCCTGGCCCCTCTGATGTCCCCTCAGGCCCTCCCTCTGCGCTGCGCCCTGTGCTGTCTGTCACGAGACTCTGTTTCCACGCACGAGGGCCTGGGCTGGCTGGGGGTGGACTGGGCGGGGACAGCAGGGCGTTGTGTATTGTGAGGCCAGGGGTCAGGGATGGGAGTAATAAATCAGGTGCGGGAGCAGGTTGGGGAGCTAGAACCAAGGACCCGGATCTAGAGCGGATCAGGTACCAGCCTGCTCTGCAAGGGAAGGAAGTCAGTGAAGCTAGGGCTGAGCGTGCGGGGTCGAGGTGTGGGTGGTCATCAGGAGAGGGGCCTGAGAGGGCACGGGGGAGCCAGGCGGCTTCCTTAACAGGGCAGGGGAGCCAGGGGTGGGAATGGACCCGGTGCAGTAGGAGGCGGGGCCGTAAGGCTGGAGGAGGAGCCCTAAGGGGGCAGGGGCGGGACCTGGGGTGGGAGGTGGACACGCCCACAGAGTCTGAGACACGTGGAACCCAGAGGGACGGGTGGGCAGCCCACGCAGACTTGGGGACAGCGAGGTTGGCGGTCTTCCCGTTGACTTCGAGGGGGAAGCGGCAACAGTCCGCAGCGCAGCGCACGGCTCAGAGGTGCCTCTGCTCTTAGACATTGTCTGGCGGAGGCTCTGGGGGGTGTTGGACGTGGTGGTCCACGCCTCACTTTGTCAAAGTCTCCCTCTGTCTGCAGGTTAAACCTGAGTCTAAAACTTTACAAGCAGAAAGACATCGAATGGAGCAGCCGCAGGGGGAGGCTCAGAACATTTGATGAGGATAAAAAACGAGGCTGCTGTGGGTCTGATGGCTTAAAAGCTCTGGGTGGGATCTGAATTCACATCCTACAGAGATCCTACAGAGATGCATCTGTTTTTAAGAGTTTGTGGAGCATTTACAAAATTAATCATCTGATCTAGACCATAAAAATGGTCAAAATCTGAAAAAACGGAATAATACGGACTGCATTTGCTGAGCATAATCCTTTAAGACTAGATAACAAAGTTAAACCTCAGTAATGAAGCATTTGGAAGTTAGAGAGGAGCCGTCTTCAAAACACACGGGTCAGGGTGAAAGTGCTCCTGTAATTACAGAATAAATTGAGAAACACGTGGGACCTTACAGACTCCGCTTTACTGTCTTGTAAAGTTCACATTTGCAGTTCTTGGTCCCCTTCTTCTATCAGTGAACCTCAATCAGGCCCATCACAAAATATTCGAAACGTCCTAATAATTGGTGACCGGCAAAGGGAAAAAAAACAAAAAATGTGTGGGGTGTGGCCTGTGCTGGGCTTGTAAACAAATTCATGGGCGAAATGCCTTTTATTATTTAAAAACATTTTTTAAAAAAGCCTAGTAACTCTTTAACTGAAGAAGTTAGAGATGGAAAAATAAAGTCAGCTTATGAGGAAAGGTGGTGAAGGAACCAACGATAAAGTAAATGAATGGCTCAGGAAGTGCGTCGATGAGCGGCTCCTCACGCCCTCCCCGCCCTCCCCGCCGGAGCCCCACAGAGCCCGCCTCCCTTCAGGAGCTGATGGAAGCCCAGGCCCAAGGTTTGTACTGGGGCAGGTGGTGGAGGCACCCTCTGCCCACCAAAATTCCAGATCCCGCAAGGACAGCCAGTGCTCACCGTGCATCGTGTGGCTGGTGCAGGCAGGCTTGGCAGGCTGGCCCCGGAGACACAGCTCCAGATGCCAGCCAGGGGCAGCCCTGCAGCCAGGCCCCCCAAGGTCAGGGCAGCTGTGTTCACTCCTCCCTGCTCACTGTTGTTGTAACATCCTAGCAGTAAACCAGCGGCATCAAGGCACGGGGGGTCTTAAGAGATTCAGTAGCTTCTCCTGAGTTTAATAGAAAGGAAGAACCAACCTTACTCTTTTTTTTTTTTTTTAAGGAATTTTTCCTTTTTTTTTTTTTTTTTTAATTTTATTTATTTATTTATTTTTGGCTGTGTTGGGTCTCCGTTTCTGCGCGAGGGCTTTCTCTAGTTGTGGCGAGCAGGGGCCACTCTTCATCGCGGTGCGCGAGCGAGCCTCTCACTGTCGCGGCCTCTCTTGTTGCGGAGCACAGGCTCCAGACGCGCAGGCTCAGTAGTTGTGACGCACGGGCTTAGTTGCTCCGCGGCATGTGGGATCTTCCCGGACCAGGGCTCGAACCCGTGTCCCCTGCATCGGCAGGCAGACTCTCCACCACTGCGCCACCAGGGAAGCCCAAGAGCCTTACCTTTGATCCGGTAATTCCGCTTGCTTATAATTACGGGAAAACAAATCGTCAACAGCCCAAATATCCAACGTTGGCAGAAGAGTGCGCTGGATTATCGTATGTTGCTGGTTGAAATATTTTCTAACTACCAAAAATCACATCTTCTAGTAATAGTCACTGATGTTAGAAAGTGCTCTCAGGATATTTCTATGTGGGGGGAAAAGTGTGATCCGTAATTACACACATCTACACACGTACATACACACACATCTATATATGTCCATACATGTAAAACACACACCCTCTTATGTATGTATAAAACACACACGTCTATATATATATACACGTGTAGAAACATGTACACACACGTAAGATGCACACACGATCTACACATGTAAACATAATCTGCATATGTATGTGTATATAAAATATGTGTACATGTGCTCAACATTACAAATCTATACACTACACATATAAGGAACACACCTACATGTGTTCATATATATAAAATGCATACATATATTTACATGTGTATATACACGTAGAAATGATCCCAAGTTTGCTTGTCTTACATGCACAATAAAAAGACTTAACAGGGACTTCCCTGGTGGTCCAGCGGCTAAGACTCCACGCTGCCAATGCAGGGGCCCAGGTTCAGTCCCTGGTCAGGGAACTAGATCCCACATGCTGCCAGTAAGACCCAACACAGCCAAATAAATAATAAAGTAAATAAATAAATAAAAATTTAAAAAAAGACTTAACAGAAGCAGGTCACAGTGTTTGCATCATTTAGTTTAGGTTAGTAGAATTACAGACATTTTAATTTTCCTGTTTGAGTGTCTGTTGTATTTTCCACGTCCTCTCAGTGAGTGGTCAGCATGGTTTTCTCACCTGGGTTCATTCCCGCCTTAGGCAGGTGAGACCCCTTTGTGAGGTGCCTGGCTGGGGGCCCTGCTCAGTGACGCTGGGCTCTAAGGTCCCTCAGTATCCTCTGGGCGTCTCAGCAGGTCCCACGGCACCGGGATCCCCACAGACTCTGTCCCTCAGCTCACACGCATGTGCACATGCAGACACAGGCATGCACACCATGTGGTCTCCAGGGCCGAGACGTGTGTCCATCTCATGTGAGGACTCCCAGTGCCCACTGGTGTGCTCCCGCCTGCCCGTGGCGGCTCGGAAGCTGCACACAGCGCCCCAGCTGTCCCCTCCCTTTGGCCAGGTGGAGGGTTCTGGCCCCGCCTGGTCTAGCCCATTGGTCACCCTCAAAGCCTGTATTGTACTCATTGGACCAGGCTTCTTTCTGCCAAGTCATTGGTTCCTTATCATCAGAGAAGGGGTTAGAAGAGGTCATTTCTAAGTAACCATGCGGGATCTGTGTGCAGACTGGGCTGGATTCCAGTACATGACCTTCAAGCCCCCTGCCAGCTGGCCTCCCCATCCCCCAGCCTGGCCCTGCACTCAGCACGCCGCCCTCACCGCAGACTTCTGGGATCTTTGGTAAAGAGCCTACTAGTAAAGCCATTAAAAGAATCTCTGGGGCATCTATGATTTACAAAGACAGAAAGAAAGACAACAAGGTCCAAAGCCTGAGCTTTGAGGAGACGGAGCCGGGCTCAGTGTGCAGACAGGGCCAAGCGACCTCACCGCTCACCTGTCCTCGCCCATTACGTGTCCTCCGGCCTGGACGCTGGCGCCCGGTGTGCTCAGCCTCTGGCCGCAGCCCCGTGGAATTCGTTTGCTTTGCCAGAGGCCTCCACGTAAATGCTCGTCAGCTAGAGCCTTTGTCAGGTTGGACTTCCGGGCCTTTGAAGATCAGCCGCAGTTTTGGAATTACGCGTGGAAGCGGGTGGAGCAGAGACAGCCTGTGCTCACACCTGCGGGGGCCGTCACCCCCGGCGAGTGTCCTCTGCCCCATGGGTGTGGGGTGTCCGCGACTGTGAGGTCTCGGGGCCTCCGACAGGATGGAGGGGCCGCCTCTGCGCACCTTTGCCCGTCCCCACTCCGTTTCTTCCCTTTGCTCTGAAACCAGACGGCAGAGTCGGTGGGACCTTCTGGAAGATCTTCCTGCCCTCTGTCCGTGGGGACCCCTGGGGGGGCCACCCGACGCCCCATCACTGAGGCCTCAAGCGTGGGGTCACGGCCTCGCCTCCAGCGCCGGCCTGCTCGCCTGCGTTTGGAGCTCCAGCACCTCCTGGGCAAGTCCATTGCTGTTCTGGTCCAAGGTGCACTCAGTCCCCCGAGGCAGCTAATTAGTCCCCTGGTGTCATCCCCTCCGCTGGGTCAGAGGAATGGCCCCGGGGCAGGTGTGCATCTGTGTCAAGCGGCACTAATTTTACTCCGCCAAGTGGCCTTCCACGGTTTAACCTCCAACGGTTTGTGTTTCATCTTGGGTTCATTTGAAGCAGCAAATGTCAGGAAATGTCAGTATAAAGATCAATTGTCTCTTTCTTCATCATTTCAAGACATTTTAAAGACAAAATCGGGTCAGTTGAAAACTAATCTTTTGGTGGATTGTGCTTTCCTGTGCTCCCGTGGGTGGCGCGCGTGTTGAAGTGTGGGTGTGCGTGGACGTGGAGGTGGATGGAGTGTCAGCTGGGACCTTTCCTGACTAGGAGCTCTAGGGGTGCCGACCCCTTGCCGCTCAGTCTAGTGTGCCATCGTGAAGCTCTTAGGAAAGAGGGCTCACACGGTGCTGGGTGGGTGGCCCGGCCGTGGCTGGGTGCGCTCACGCCCCACAGGGCAGGCAGGTGGGCAGGGGTGGCCTGGCCGGGAAGGGCGGGTGGCAGGAGTGGCCGAGGCCCACCTGAGGGCTGCTGATGCTGCAGTGTTGGGCCCTGGCCTGCTGCCGCCCTGCAGTTTCAACAGGGAGCCTCATCTCTGCCGCCACGCCGCCCCCAGCAGAGGGGGAGCGTGACCTGGGACAAGTGTCTGTCCACACAGGAAGGACGGAGGGGAGCTGCGGGGGGCATCCCAGGCCGAGCATCCCAGGAGGCAGGTGAACCCTGCCTGCCCTCAAGCCCGGGGCTCGAAGCCTGCAGGGCAGGGCAGGGGCCGGGCCGGGCTCACAGGATGGGAGCTCTGCCGGCCGTGTCATCCAGTGCTGAGACGTGCCCGGTGCCGGTGGGTCGGGGGACCCGTCAATGAGCCAGGGTGAACGAGGCATAGAGGCCGGCGCTGGGTTTGTAGCCCGGAGAAGCGACGGCTCTTCTGTGGCGGCTTGGGGCCTGTCAGGAGGAAGGAGACAACCCTGTGGCCGCACGTGGAGTCGGCTTGGGTCCTTCTGTATCGCGGCCTCTTGCGCGCTCGTTACCATGGCCGCGGGCTCCTTTCCATCACAGGGACGGGCCCGTTAGTGTTGGCAGGAGGCCACGTCCGCCTCGCGGTCCGTTGGGACAGTGCGATGCCTGCGGCAGCACCTTCTCTGTGGGGCAGGAGGGGCTGGGCCGCCGAGGGAGTGACCGTCCACGTGCCAGCCTTGCCGATCAAGGTGCCCGGTCTCGGAGAGTGCCCGGTGCGCGTTGTCTCTGGGGCAGGTGGCCCTCACCCCCCTGCCGTCCCCGCCGCGCGCAGGCCTGGACGACTCGCCGATCTGAGGTATTCTCCTTGACGCCCGCCCGCCCCTCCTGCCACCCCAGTGCCTGCGACATGTTTCCGTAGTTCTCCGTCTTTGCCGAGGACAGGCCCCTGTGGGTGGCGGTGCGCGTGGTAGTCTCAGCGAGTGACGAGTGGGAGGGGAGGCGGGAGCTGGCTGTCCCCACCCCTCGCTGGGTTCCCGCC
>NW_006780611.1:2970179-2973781 GCF_000442215.2 Lipotes vexillifer | reverse complement strand
TCCACCCAGCCCCCTGGTGGCCCCTGCCCTCCCACGGGTCGTGTCCCTTTAAGAACTGCCCTCTCCATGGGCGTTTGAAGAACAGAGCTGGGAGCCTTTGTTCCACGACCGTCCCCAGACACGGCTGTGCTCATATTAAATCAGCCCTCACCGCGGTGAGTCCTGCTGTCTCTGGGGGATGAGCACATGGAACCCAAACCTGCGGGGCCCCGCTGGGCCAGGTGGCCCCGGGGCTGCACCCAGGCCGCTAACTGCCACCTGGCATGCCGCTCTGTGTCCGTGCGTCACCAGGCCACACCTGGCCACACCTGGCCTCGGGCCCGAGTGAAAGTGCACATCCCTGTACGGACAGCCTGAGCTGGCAGCACCCGCGGGGCAGAGCCGGGGACCTGTCCACACCTGCTCCCCGTGCCCGGTTTTCTTTTTCTTCTTACGGGGATGCCGTGACGAGCGCTGTCACCCCTTCGGTGGTGATTCTCAGGCTCTGCGTTGCTCGCCCTGTCACGATGGGCTACGTGCTCCTGAGCCCCGGGCGCGGCCGGGGTCCAGTAGGAGTGTTAACAAGAGCTGAGATGAGACAGTGTCGGCTTTTTAGTTACGCGGCCCTCACTGAAGTTCAGATCTGAGGATTCTCGTGTGGTGGTCCAGCGGTTTCCCTTCGGGTGTGGCATTTCCATCAGTTCTCGGAAGACCGCTCAGCAGAGGGTTTTCGAACAGAAAGCAGAGAGGGGTGGGTGGGGGTGGCAAGCGGAGCGGGGTGAGTGGGGTTGGCACTGTCCCCACGCATTCTTGCCTAGTCATCACAATTTTTAAACAAATGTTAAAGCTACTTATGTATATATATTTTTAAAAGACGGAAAGTTCTAAACGCCTTTTCACCGAAAACAAGCCATACCTTCTCCCCACCTTCCCCTCACTTCAAAAGGTGCCAGTTTCAATCTTAGGTTGTCTTTAGTTTTTGTGTTTTGTATTTACCTGTGTCTTTCTAAATAACTCTTTCTTTTTTTTTTTTTGCGGTACGTGGGCCTCTCACTGCTGTGGCCTCTCCCGTTGTGGAGCACAGGCTCTGGACGCGCAGGCTCAGCGGCCATGGCTCACGGGCCCAGCTGCTCCGCGGCATGTGGGATCTTCCCGGACCGGGGCACGAACCCATGTCCTCTGCATCGGCAGGCGGACTCTCAACCACTGCGCCACCAGGGAAGCCCCAAATAGCTCTTTCTTGATTTATTTAAATAACGGCTTTTCAAGCAGGAAGGGAAGGTGCGGATTCGCTCTTGCCCCCATGGCCCCCAGCTCCCGGCATCCTGGTCAGAGGGTGGCCTGGCCGGGCTGCCCCTTGTTGGGGACCAAGTGCCACTCACGGGAGTCAGTCGATCCCCTCCTGTCACCCTTGGACTTAGCAGTTGTGTCCCCACGTTCTCTGCGAATTCTTCACAGGTTCACCAACCCCTGTGGTTTATCGGAAGCGGCAGCTTCTCCAGAAATCCCGTGAGCGGGCGCTGCACACAGCGTCCTCCCGGCATCCTGCCCAGGGCGCTCCCGCAGCCCGATCCCCTGCCACCCCCAGAGTCCAGGAACATGGTGGGGAGTCAGGGTGAGGGTGTCCCGTCCTCCCTCGGGGACGGGACGGACTGGAGGGTGGAGCCGGCCCCTCTGGCCATTGAACACGCCACTCCACGCTCTTCGTGCCCAGCGCTGCTGCTGAGAAATGTAGTGCCATCTGACTCCTGGCCTTTATTCCCACCTTTCTGCCCATGGCCCGCCTCTGGGAGATTTTGTCCGTCCCCCTGTTGAGGCGTCTGGTGAGGTGTCTTTCTGTCATCCTGCCGGAGTGGTCATTGGGCCCGTTCAGTCTGCAAAACGCCAGGTCTCCATCTCTGGACAGTTTCCTGAGCTGTGAACTCAACGCCATGCTTCTCTTCCTGGGATCCTGGTCGATAGTTGGCGTCCCGGATGTCCCCTGGCTCTCAACCCCAGAGGTCCCGATCCGGGGGACTGGGTGGCCACGGTGACGTGGAGGCGCCGCCACGCACGGATGCCATGGGTGGGTGCTCAGCTCCCTCCGGCTCCGGTGTCCCGTCCTACTTACCTGGGTGCACAGGAAGTGCCATGTGTGTTTGCGATCTTGCTGGAGGGGAGTGTCCTTGGCAGGTGGAAGTGGGTTCCTCTCGAAGTGCGGAAATGCGGAATCTGCTGCAGGGGCCGGGCCAGCAGCGAGCCCTCTCCGCGTCCTCCTGACGGTGCTGTGACACACACAGGGGTGTGAGCTCTGCGCCTGGGCCGCTGCTGTTTCCCGTAAGATCCACGGCCACAAAGCGGACAAGAAACTCCTTGGCCTGCTGCTGCCTCTCTCCTGGCAGGCGGGTGGCATCTGCCTGGGCTGAGCCCTGGACACACGGGGAAGCCAGAGGCACTGCCTCGCGCAGCAGGGACGCTGTGGGCACAGCGGGGCCACCAGGCCTCCTCTGGCAGACGAGGCTGGAGCTGGGCCCTTGCTGTCCGCCTCTCCCCGGGTTCACGTGCCCTTCCTCTCGGCAGAATGCGCTTCTGACCTTCGGTGCGGGGTGACCAGGAGCCGGCTGCCAGCGCCCCTCTGAGGGCTGTGCCTCCCTGGGGGTCACCCCAGCTGGGGGTCCAGAGTCAGCTCGCAGCTCAGACCCCTAAAGCTCTCGTCCTCAGTCTGCAAGCGGGCCTGGCCGGGCCGAGGGTGGCCGTTTCCCACGCCCCAGCCATGTCGGGTGGCAGCGTGGTGCTGTTTGTCAGGCCTGGGAGAGTCTTCAGGATCTGTGGATTATCTACATGACACGTTTTGAACCAAGGCCGCAGCTTCCCTGGGATGGCCATCGAGTTCACGTGTAGATTCAGCCTCACTCAGGGTCCAGTTTGGGCACAAGCTTGGGGCAGGGCGGCCACCACGGTCTCAGGTAGCAGCGTGTGTTCTTTGTGACTTGGAGAAAATGGGCTCCAAAAGGTGAAGTCAACAAGCATTCAGGTGACGTCTGTAAAAAGTAACATCCTGTCCGTTTCATTCACTGCGTAACTTCATCTTCATTTACACGTGACGATGTTCGAGCATAAACGTGGGTTCGAGCTCGTCACTTCACAGCAGTCCCGGCGCCCACAAGGACTTCTTAGGAATCGTAGCCGATCTTAAGTTAAGTGAATTACTTGCTGCTAAATAATTTCAAAATAGTAATTTAAAAAATCCTTTTATGCTGTATAAGAAAAAGTGTATTTAGTGTGAAGTTTGGCTGCATTTTAATTGCTTGTTATGTGGCACCTCTGAAAGTCCCTGCGTCAGGGACCGAGCAGGTTGTGAGCCCGCCCTGCTGAGGGCTGCTTGGGGTGGCCGTCCCCAGGCCCCAGAGCCTGAGCGTGACACAGGTCCCCAGAGTTTGCCCAGCAGGGGCTGCCTGCGGTGCAGGCTTTGGCTTTCACTATTGGGTGCCTCTGAAGGCCCAGGCCATTCCAGCTTGTGAGGCAAAATTGGGATCTGCTGGGGAAGTGACTCTGGTTCTGCAGGGCTGCTTTTTAGGACCCCTGGGAGCACTGGTGGGTCCTCCCTCCTCTCCTGTCCCTTCCCCCTCCCTCCCCTCCCCCTC
>NW_006780611.1:2965626-2969700 GCF_000442215.2 Lipotes vexillifer | reverse complement strand
TCCCCTCCCCCATCCTCCCCCTCCCTCTGCCCTCCTTCCCCTTCCCTCCCTTTCACAAAGGAAGAATTTCTCTTTCCTGGTGGAGAGTGACATTCCAACCCCAGCACTGAGGCCCTTTCCCTCCCTTGGGGCCTGGATTGCATCCTGACACAGCCCACTTGGTCTGGAGGTTTCCCAGCAGAGCCTGCATCAGGACGAGCCTGCCCTGCCAGTGAGGTGGAGGGCAGCTGAGAGCATCTCTCTCCCTGCTCATTTCTGCTGTGAATTAGTCTTGCTATTAAAGAAAAAAATTACACCCACCATTCAAATCATTAATTGAAAGGCCCTTATTATCTCATTAATGGTGTGTGATATCTAAGGTAGATCAACTCGGAGAAGCTCATCTGTTCAGTCCCTGAAGAAATGTAATTACATCTCGGGCCTTATTAAAACGTCTCCCTCGGCTGTCACGCGGTCCATCCTGCCACCTTCCACGGACACCCACACGAAAACACCAGCGTGGAAACACCACCACACAGGCCTGGGGGTGGGCCCGCCGCCCCGCGTGGATGCGCTGGCCGGGGTGTAAGGGAAGCGTGCGTGGCTCTTGGGCCAGCTGGTTGGCGGCACTCTGCCTCCCCAGATGCCAGTGGGCCCTGCACTGCTTTGAAGCCTTCCTGGATGTGGGCAGGTCTGATTCAGGATTTTCCGGTGGCAAAACTTGGAGGGATGGGAACCAACCCTAACAGTCTCAGCAGCCACTTACATGGGCTGCTAACGCGGAGAAGCCTGTGGCGCTTCCTGTAAACCTGGGACAGAAAGAAATCAAACGTCCCCCGGCCGTGTCTTCTTGCCGAACCCGGGATTAGCTGGGATAGACGCTGGCTCCTGGGTTGCCTTGTGGAAGGAACCCCTATGCCTCACAGTGGTTCTGTCCTCTCTCCTGGGTCCTCATTTAACCACGTCCTGGGTTTCCACGTGGCCATCGCGCACCCCCAGGCCCCCAGGGCTCTGTGCCGGGGAGGGGTTGCCGCACGGAGGGGAGCGTGCTCCGTTCATCCTTCAAGACGTGGCCATGTGCCAGCACCATCCTGATAGGGCCATCCAGGCTGGAGGTGTTGGCCAGGGGGAGCCGTTTAGGGGCTGCCTGGGTGGCTGGGTGGAGTTGGCAGAGCAGGTCCCGGGCAAGAGCAAACGGTTTTGGGGGCCTCAGATTCTCCCTTTCAGGCTGGAAAATGAGGCACAGAGAAGCGCAGGGACCACAGGGCTCGGATGCCAGCTTCCTGCGGCTCCCAGCCATGGCCACCCCTCCTCAGCCCCACTGTGGCCACGGCCCTCGCCCAGGCCCTTCCGGGGAGGCTCTGGTGGGTGGCGGGAGATGTCTGGGGGGTGAGGCTGTACACACGCCCCCTCGGACCCAAAGACTTGGGGCACAAAGAGCCCAGGTGACTCAGCAGTCCTGGGCTCGACCCCTGGCCACCACCCCCTGTGTGACCCCGAGCGGTGGCCACCTCCCCCCCTGCCCATCCCGGGACCAGGTCCCGAGAGGAACTCACAGAGCAGCAGGGGGTGGGGACTGTCTAGCACACCTGGGGCCCTGGAGTGGGGACTGCTGCCATCCAGGCGAGGTGGTGACCGGTGGCACGCTCACCCCCCGCAGGCCTGGCTCACCCATTCCGGCCCCTGGAGGGGGTCCAGCACAAAGGTAACAAACTCGACCCCAAGGTCCTGGGCTCACGAAGTCCTCTCCCCTCATGCCGCATAAATAACAGAGATGAGATGAAACTGATGGAAGTGCTCGAAGAAATCTGCCTTACGATCCACTTTCAATCCTAAAAGCTCTTGATCTGTACAGAACGTTCATTTTGTTACCCTTATTAGTTTGAGGATTTTCAGGGCAAACACGATAGGATTTCTTAATTCAGTTTCGGGGTGTTTGTTTTTTGATACATAGCACACAGAAGAAGTTGCATTGATCTTGTAATTCCTCATGCAAAGAAACAATATTTGGTCTTCTCTTATTCAGTGTGTGTGAGGCTCAGCTGGGCCGGCGGGGGCGGAGGGTCCAGCCGGACAGGATGCGGGAGCTTTGCAGACACCCGGCCTCCCGCCCTTCTTTGCGCCCCTCGCAGCAGGCAGACGGGACACCTGCGGCCTCTTGTCAGGGAGCTGAGGACCCCGCCATGCCCCCATCTTTCCTTCTCTGCTGGGGCAGGCTTTCCTGGGGCTCTGTCTGCGGGAGCTGTGCTGCCCCTGTCCCCAGCCTCACACTCTGCGCCCGAAGCAGGGACCCCACCCTGCTGAGCACCTCCAGCCCCCGGCGAACCTCACAGCCGAGACCAGAGTATGTCCCTGTGTGGGGTTCAGCGTCTTCCTCTGAGGGATGGGGACCTGCACTTGCTCTCAGGATTGTCACGGATGCAGGGGGAGCACAGGTGCTCGTGGAGACTCACCACTAGTGTCACTGTCACCTAAAGGATTCCTAGTCCCCTGTAATTCTGAGGCCCGCTATCTTAGTCAAGGAGTTGGGAAGGTAGAGCATCTCAGGGTCCCCCCAGGCCCCCCACCCTTACTGAAGGAGAACGCTCAGAGTTACAGCTTGTGAAAGTGACGGTGGAGGTACTGGGCCCCGCCCATTGTGCTCTGTGTGCTTTGTGTGTTCCGGCTAAGGACACACGCCCCACCCCAGGTGCCCTCGGCCTTGCATGGCAGTGGGTCAGGCAGTGGACCGCGGGTACCTGAGGCTGGGCACGACGTGGGTGTGTTTTCCTGGAGAAGCTATGAGAACCGTGTGTCTGCAGTGACCCCACCGCCCCCCCCGGGGCCCTGCTTGGCACGTTGTCCCTTCGGGGGTGAGGGCTCCAGCAGGTGCCTCCCCTTCTCGTCCAGGCCGGCACATCCTTGGGGGAGCCTCCTCGGGGTGTCAGTGGACAGCTGTGTGCGTCCCAGCTGCCTGTTTGGCAGGAGCCTAGAACCCACATGCGGCCGGCTCTGGAGGCTGTGGCCATTCCCCCTGGTGGCCCAGCCTGGATTTGGGCCCCTTGGCCTGGAAAGACCCTCCTGAGTCCCACACCGAGCCTTTGCCAGAAGTTGACCTCGTGTGTTTCACTGCTGTGTGTCCACACTGAGTCACCCCTGGGCTCATCAGTGACCGATTAGGAACCAGGACTCAGGCCTCCAAAGGCCACTCCCCCAGGAGTAACTGCTGGGTGGGGTGTCTGGGGCGGAGGTTGCTGACTGGAGCATCTCAGAGGATACAGTTGGCACTGGCGTGGTACCACGTGCGGCCACACGTCCCGCACACCCTATCCGGGGTACGCGCCCGGGACCCACGTCGCCCAGGCACTGAGGTGGCCTGGAGGACCCCAGCACCTTCATCGCTGTCATAGTGGGGTTGCCACCCTTCTTGTTCTCCGCAAGGAGCTTTGATACTGTGCTCCCACGGGGTCCCGATAGGGGCCGTGCGGAGGGTGACCCATGGGGACAGGTGTGAAGCCACCTTCCCCAGGGGTCTCAGGGCGACAGGCCAGCCCCTGTCTGCAGACTCCCTCTTCTGCTCTCGGCCACTTCCTGTCCGGGGGTCAGTGCTTGCCGTGGGCCTGCACTGGTGCTGCTGTAGCCGACGTGCACGTTTGTACTCAGCCGTTGCTGTGGGGGAGAGGCTTGGCTCTTGGTGCTGGTTTTGTTTTTGTTTTTAATTTAATTTATTTTTATTTTTGGCTGTGTTGGGTCTTCGTTGCTGCGCTCAGGCTTTCTCTAGTTGCGGCGAGCGGGGGCTACTCTTCGTTGCTGTGCGTGGGTTTCTCATTGCGGTGGCTTTTCTTATTGCAGAGCACTGGGCTCTAGGCCTGCGGGCTCAGTAGTTGCGGCACACAGGCTCAGTAGTTGTGGTTTGCGGGCTCAGTAGTTGTGGCTCGCGGGCTGTAGAGTGCAGGCTCAGTAGCTGTGGCGTACGGGCTTCGTCGCTCCACGGCATGTGGGATCTTCCCGGACCAGGGCTCGAACCCGTGTCCCCTGCACTGGCAGGCGGATTCTTAACCACTGCGCCACCAGGGGAGCCCCCAGTGCTGGGTTTATGTTTCCAAATAATCCCGT
>NW_006780611.1:2959363-2965616 GCF_000442215.2 Lipotes vexillifer | reverse complement strand
TCCTGCTGGGACGTGCACGCCAGCCTGTGAACCTGTCACAGAGTCAGACAACGTGACGCCTCCTGTGACATGGTCGCCCTTGGTTAGAGTCGCACTCTTAAATACCAGTCTGATTCTGCACGCACTCCCCCCCTGCATTGTTAGGTGACACCTCTGTCACG
The DNA here is from genome assembly GCF_000442215.2 of Lipotes vexillifer. NCBI lineage: Eukaryota > Metazoa > Chordata > Mammalia > Artiodactyla > Lipotidae > Lipotes > Lipotes vexillifer. Next base: position 2,965,455 of record NW_006780611.1, on the reverse strand, counting down.
CTGGAGACAGAGCAGGAGAAGCGTCCACAACGCCCCCAGTGAAGCCCAGCGACTCTTAAGGCGATTTCTCCTCCTTGGGAGCAGTGACATGATTTTGAGCAGAAGTTGAGCTGCATGTATTTAGAAATCAGAGGAAATAACCAGATGGCACAGGAGCTGAGTGTGTGTGTGGAACTGTCGCTTCTTTCCCGCTTCTTTCCTGGTGGCCAATTGGCTCCACCTGTTTTAAGCTAGGTCTCCCGGGTCACGGGGGGCGGTTCAGGAAGCAGACTGTTTACCTGGAAGCTTCCCTGGCGTGGCAGCCGGCCAGGCCCTGGGGAGCTGCCCCTGCCCGGCCTGCCCTCCACCTGCAGCCCGGCAGCCGGACATGGTGGCCCTGGGTCTGGTCCTGGACGCTTCAGTATTGCTGCTCTGGGCCTGGGCTGGTGGCGGGCCACTTGCCACGTGGTTCTTGGTGCCGAGGTGGTGTGTTGGTCCTATGAGAACTCGACTCCCCCCCACCCCCCCGTCACCACCACCAAAAAAACATGCCTGTCCCGACTGCCAGCCAACAGGCGGCCCTGAGCGGGCGCTAGCTGGAGGGGCCTGGGATTCAGACTCCACGCCTGGGGTTAGGGCCTTGATCGGGTCACCTGTCCTCACCGTCCTGCCCTCCCAAGTGAGAGGTCCAGATGCCAGTCCTCCCAGGAGCTGCCCCATGTTCTGTGTGTCTTTTGCAGAGCTCCCTGTGCTCTTTACATGTGACATTTTAATCCTTGAAAGAGCTCTGCCAGAGGGTGGGGTTGTCCCTACATCTGGGGTGCAGAGATGGACCACCCAGGGTCACACAGCTGACCAGACCCCAGGGCAATCCAACTCCATACGTGGGCTCCCAGCCACACCCCAACCCGCCTGCCGAATCGCAGGCACCACGATTTTGCGAGAAGAAATGGGGCTGAGACATTTGTACCAAACACCTCTTTCAAGGTGTAGGTTTTTCCTTTGTTGGCCATGTTTAGTATTGGGGATTGGATTAGTATTGGATTAGTATTAGTATTTAGTATTGGATTATTTTTTTGTGCTGTGTTTTCCTGGGGAGGGAGGGAGGGAGGGAGGGAGGCAGGAAAGGAAGGGAAGGGATCGACTTGGCTAATATCTTAGTTTAAAGATTACAGTTTATGTGTCAGATTCCACTAGTTCCCAAGTAGCACTCAACTGGATAAAACATGAATGTGACTGAAATTTCTGTTCTATGAAATGGTTGTCTGGCACAGAATGTGTTCGCGTTTTTATGCGTCAGTTTGATCAGTAATGGTGCTAATGGAACATAAGCCTCCTGTGTGCTGGGCCCTCTGCCTGGCGCTGGGAGCACGTACGGAATCTGGTACAGCTGTGGCCCCACAGGCTCAGGCTGAGGTTGGCTGTTCACGGGACTAGCTGGCTTCCAGTGGGAAGGTTAGAGCCACGGCCTACTTTCAGGACCATCCCAGACGTTGTTTTGTTTATTATTTTATCTGTCCATCCTCCTGCCTGCCCCTGCATCCATCCACCCATTTATCCACTCACCCACTGATCCATCTATCCATCGATCCATCCATCCATCGATCCATCCATCGATCCATCCATCCACCCACCCATCTGCCCACCCATCCATCCATCCATCCATCCACCCATCCATCCATCCACCCATGCATACACCCATCCACCCACCCATCTACCCACCCATCCACCGACACATCCACCCACACATCCACCCACACACCCATCCATCCATCCATCCATCTGTCCATCCATCCATCCACCCACCCACCCATTGATCCATCCATCTACCCGCCCATCCATCCACCTACCTGCCCATCCATCCATCCATCCATCCATCCATCCATCCATCCATCCACCCGCCCATCCATCCATCCACCCATGCATACACCCATCCACCCACCCATCTACCCACCCATCCATCCATCCATCCATCCATCCATCCATCCATCCACCCACGCATTGATCCATCCATCCACTCGCCCATCCATCCATCCATCCATCCATCCATCCATCCATCCACCCGCCCATCCATCCATCCACCCATGCATACACCCATCCACCCAACCCATCTACCCACCCATCCATCCATCCATCCATCCATCCACCCACGCATTGATCCATCCATCCACTCGCCCATCCATCCATCCATCCATCTGCCCACCTACCCTCCACTCAACATTTACTTGGACACATGCCCTGCTGCTCTCAGTCGAGCACGGTGAAGTTCCAGAGGCCTGCTGGGCCTGGTATGTCCGAGCCTTTGCCCTCAAGGAACTGAGTCATATGGTAAAATCATATAAAGGCCCTGAGGGTGACCGTGCTATGGAGACATCATAAGGAACCACACACCTCCCCGGAATGTGGCTCTGGAAAGAGAACACCCGAACCGAAGCCTTGGCCTCCGGGAGGGCCTCTCCTGGAAATTCTGCCTCTGTCTCCCGGGGAGGGGGCCATGCCAGTGGGTCAGGACCTGGGAGCCAACTCTTTCCTCACCCCCAGTCCCAGCTTCAGCCCAGCAGTGTCCTTTCTGTCGCTGAGACCCTTGGCGGAGCAGAGGAGGGCAGGGGCAGGGGAGAATCTCCTCTTTGAACACCTTCCTGAAGTGATGAAGACTGAGGAGACACCTCGGCCTCTAAAAGTCCATAAATCTCAGGTCCAGAGTACTTGACGGTGATCCTTTAAGATTCCTGAAAACAAAAGGAAAGTGTCCTAATGCCAGGTGATTTACAGCCCGGGTCTTACTGGAATCAGGAGGTAAAAGCCCTGCCGCGCAGCTAGTTCATTAGATTTGAACAGTTTCCAGGAGAAGCTTGCATTTTAAACCTCACCGTCGGGGCACTTGTCCTGTCGCTCAGTGGACGGTGTCCCCCTGGAGGGATGATTATGCAGCACCCAGTGTCTGGGAAGCAGGGGCTTGAATCACAGAGCCGGGCCTGGGGAGCCTGGGGTCCCTTCCCTGCCGCCCTGTCCGCAGGGTCCCCTCGGCCCCGCGTGCTCTCTGCTGCGTGTTCTGGACCTGCACACGCAGGAAGGGCCCTGGCTGGAGGAACCTGCCCAGGGGTCAGTCCCTGGGGCCTGGCAGAGACCAGGGAGGAGGCATGGGGGCCTCGGCATCCAGGAGACACGGGAGAGCCTTGCGGCTCACTGCCCCAACGCGTCCTCCTCCTTTCACGTGTGTCCTGCTCCACGGGGGGCCCTGGCCTCCCGCCAGAGTCAGCCCTTTAGCCAGAGGTTTCCGAGGCCCTTGCCCCATCACTCCTGGTCAGGGCAGATGCCCCTGGACGGAGGGTCTCAGGGCATCGTGTACTTGGAGGGATGGGAGACGCAAACCTTCCGCCAACACCCAGGGTAAGGGTGTTCTAAAATATCACTGCCTTTGGCTTCTTTCGTAGAAAAAGAGCCCGAACCACCCAAATCCCCATCCCTCCCCCTCCCCGCAACCTTCCTGAGCCTGGGCTTCCCTCTCTTTTCGTAGGTCAGGGCCTTGCACCAGGGCTGCCAGAGGCCCTCGGTGGAGCTGCGCATTGTAATTGAGTTGTAAGGGGACATTTGTGACCCCAGAGTTCCTCTCCTAGAGTTTGTCTACTTATCCCAGAAGGTTCTTTCCCCTTCTCCCGAGGGGAAAAGGCCCTTTCGCCTGCAGCATCTTTATGCAAGTGGGGGGTGAAGGGCGGAGTAAGGCAGCTTCTGCTCACCCAGGGCCCACCAGCCCCACCTTCCAGGCACCGCTGGGGGGCTCAGGAGGTGATGGCAGCCGGGAGGGGCCCCCAGGCAGGTGAGCCGCAGGTGCAGGGGAGCCTCGTGCCCACCAGCTAGTGCCCTTCCTCGGGACCTCCTTCTTGGTCCCGTGGACGTGGCCCGACCGGCACACAGGCCCCTACACGCTCAGCTCCTGCGGACTCTGGAGCGCATGGGTGTCGCTGTCAACCAGGTCACTGTAGGGGGACGCGTGCAGGTGCCCAGACACGACTTCAGTGGCTGAGATCCTGGGCCTTGGAGTCAGGGGATCGGAGCATTTGGTGCAGCCGAAGCCCTGCTGTGTAGACCGGGGTTGTAAGGGAACTGCGGGGGAAGGGGTGCAGACATTATAGGCGCACACCAGCCGTGGGCTCTGTGCATTTGCCTCGTTCTCCCAGCAGCACCACGAGGTCAGCGCTGTCGTCGTCCCATTTACAGCTGGGGCGGGTGAGGCACCCAGCTCACCCCCTAGCGAGGGCAGCGCTGGAGGTTGGCACGGGCGGCCTGGCCCCAGAGCCTCCACTCACGCCCCCTGCCGAAGGGCGGCTCGGGCGGGCTGGGGAGATGCGGTCCCACTGCCGAGGGGCCAGCGTTGTCGCTGACGCCACCAGATGACGGCTGGGCCCTTCACACAGGGCCTGAGCCGGGGAGCCGGGGGACAGCTAGCAGGGAGGCCCTCACCTGCCCCAGGTTGCTGGGAATTCACTTGTTCAAAGTTTCAAAAGTCTATAAACGTCTCAGCAAGTTATTGGATTGTTGGCAAACTGATTCTAAAGCTCATAGGAAGGAGGCAGAAGACCCAGGTGGCCCAGACGGTATTGGTGAAGAGCAAAGATGAAGGCTGACGCTGCCCAGCACCCAGATGGACCGTGAGGCTCCAGGCAGCAAGACGTCACGCAACGCACGCTCGTGTGCCCGACGCGCAGTGAGGCCAGACAAACCGAGACGTCGGCGTTTGGAGTGAAGAGAGGTTTATTACAGGGCCATACCGTGAAAGCGGGTGGCTCGTGCTCAAAACAAACTCCAAAAACCCAAACTCCCCAAAGGGTTTCAGCAAAGCGTGTTCAAAGGCCAGGTGAGGGAGGGTGTGGTCGCAGGGTGTGTGGCAAAAGAAGAGACACGTAGACCACTGGAACGTAACGGAGAGCCCGGAAATAGGCCCCATAAACGTAGTCAGCCGGCCTTTGACGAGGGGCAAAGGCAACACAACGGAGCAGAGGTGGCCTCTTAGCACGTAGTGTTGGAACAGCAGGCCATCCCCGTGCGGAAAACTGAGTCCAGACGTGGACCTGCCACCTTCGCTAGATGAACCCAGCGTGGATCACAGACCCACATGTGAGACGCAGAATTTACGAAGCTGCTGGAAGTCGACCTAGGAGACGACCTGGGTGGCCGTGGACACGGTGATGCCTTTTTAGCTGCAACACCAAAGACGCCTGGTAAGTTGGGCTTACTCAAATGAAATCTTCTGCTCTGCAAAGGACAGTATCAAGGGCGTGAGAAGACAGAGCACAGAGTTGGGGGAAATATTTGCAAAACATGTCTGGCAAAGGGCTGTTATCCATGTAAAATGCCCCTTTCGTGCCTCCAGTCTCCTCCCAGGAGCCCACCAGGAGGGCCTGAGTGGCTTTGAGTCCACTTGGCACCCTCAGAGGCGATTGTATGCACGCGCGGTGCTCTCACGCCCCCGTGGTCCTGGGCGCTCTCCCCACATCTCACAGGGTGGCCCCAGCACGCGCTGGCCTGAAAGCGGGCCTCGCGGGCTGAGCCACGCTGCGCGTTTTCCCTCCCGGCCTCCCAGGCAGCAGGAAAATCAATGTGAGAACATACTTGAGCAGCTCGGGAAATTTAATCAGTTTTACAATGTGTATGACAAAGAAAATATCATTTTGCTGGCGAGTCTGTGAAACCAGCTCTGCTGCAAGTCGATACTACCAGCGGTCCGGATGCAGCCTCTGTGAGTGTGGCTCACTGTCGTGGAACATCCTGGTTCCGTGGGTCCAGCTGTGGCCCTGCTGGCAGCCTCTCTCCCCGGTGGGCGAAAGTCTTGTGTCTCAGCTGTCATCTGGGCTGAGAGCCTTCCTGGGGACTGGGCGAGTTCACCGAGGTGTTGTGCCTGGAGGTCTTGGTGGTCCCCATTGGCCTTCCTGGAAGACCCCCACCTCCCTGGGGTTGAGGAGGACCCTGAGCTTGTGGGAGCCACAAGGCCACTATGTGGTGGCTTTCCCATTGGTCTGTCTGTCTGAGCTCAGCCACTTGCAAAAGGAAAGGGCAGTGTCTCCACTGGCCGGCCCTGGGGCTGCTGGGCCCCCTGGCTGTTTCAGGGCAGAGGC
>NW_006780611.1:2947154-2959353 GCF_000442215.2 Lipotes vexillifer | reverse complement strand
GAGCGGTCGGGGCCCCGAGCGTCCCCATCAGGCTGGCCCTGAGGCAGCCCACCTCATGGGACCCTGCTGTCCCCTGTCCCGCCGTCAGCCCCGGCCGGCCGGGTGGCCTTTTCCTATCTCCTCGGGCATCTGCCAGTTGTGACTGCGTGCCGGCCACTGTGGAGGGCGCCCTGCTCCAGAACCCGGGGCTCTGTTATCTTCCCCTGAGGAGTGCGGAAGTCGCCATCTGTAGACCCTGGAGATAAATGTCTCCTTTAGGGCCTTTCTCGGGAAGGAAGATGCCCCCACCCCTTCCCCCAGGGGCCCTGGGCCGGCCTGCAGCACATCTTGGCGCTCAGTTCGGGTGGCCGGGGATGGGCTCTCGGGGTGCACGCGGGACCTGACGGTCGTGGGACGTGCCAGGGGACACCCTTGGAGGAGGAGCTGAATGTTGGTGTCTCTCAAGGGGAGAGCGGCCTGGGTGGGCTTGGAGCCGACCAGAGCCAAGCTGCAAGGACCCCAGCCTGCAGATCTGGGCTGTAGGGCCAGCACCAGCGCCAGCTGTTTGGTGGCTTGTGGAGAGCAGGGTCGCTGGGGGACGGTTTTCCTTTTCAAGACGAAGCTGGTGTTGCGACCGTGCTGGTGATGGATTTTGGGGTGGGCTGGGAAACCAGGGGGCCCCGCGGTCATCCACCAAAGGGTGGTGGTGGGCTGGGCTGGGTTGGGGTGCGAGCGAGGCAGGGTGGGAGGGCCCGGGGAGCCGGGGTGGGCTGGACCCGGGAGGGAGGGCTCGGTCCTGGGAGCAGGGGTCTTACTGCTGTGGCGAGGGCACCGTGTGTGCGGGCTGCGTGCCCCCGTCTGTTGAAGGAGGGGGAGGCAGGAGGAGGGAGGGGCCATGTTTAGTTGGGGAGCCCTTACGTGGTCTTGTGATGGCAAGCGGCATACAAGTGCAGAGGGGTGCAGGCAGCCACAGGACATGCAAGGACGGGGTTCAGGGACAGCTGGGGGTGGGGACATGGGCGCGGGTGACCCTGGCTCCAGGGAGGGCGGCCCCCGGCCCTGAGAGGCCTGGCAGTGGGAGGGTTCACCAAGGAGACTGGCAGGATGGCCGGGGGGATGGGCAGTGAACTGCAGGCAAGGTGGGGCAAGGGGGTTTCAGGAAGAGGGTGTAAATAGGGAGGACCGGCACTGGGGGGACACTGGACATGGGGAGAGGGCCACATGTGGGGAGCCACATGGGCTGGCATCGCCGGGCTGATGCCGTCCCTGCCCCAGAGCCTGGCAGGGTAGCCTCCAGGGGCGTGGGAGGCTGTGGGAGCTGCCGCTACCCTGTGCAGGCAGCATCCCCAGGGCTGGGGGGCGGGTTCAGACGGCAGCCTGCAGCAGCCCCCCCACCCCCCGCCGCCTCCCTCCTGTGACCCCCTCCTCTGGTATCTCGGGGGTCGGGGGGGGGGGGGGCAGACAGGACCAGCATCCCGGTGAGCATTCGTGCCCTCCTTCTCCAGCATCTGCTGAGGGCTGAGCCTGTGCTGAGGGCACATTTCTAGGTGCCGGAGGGCACTGAGCTGACCCTGGGGTGAAGGTAGGATGGGTGCCATTCCTTCTCTCCACGCCTGCAGGTTCTCTTCTCCCTGGGGTGGGACAGAGCGGACCCAGCTGAGCTGAAACGTGCAGAGCAGTCCCAGGGCTGCCACCAGGTGTGTGTGTGGCGTGTTTTGGCGGCTGCCAACCTGCCGTGTGCAGGTCTGATGCCCCGCCGCCACCCTCCCAGGCTCCAGCCCTGGCCAGTGAGGGCTTGGCCACTCATTCCCATTCTAAGGAGACTTGCCTCCTCTCTGGAGGGCACTGCCTGGAAGCACTTGTCTCTCCTTTCTGCTGTGTGTGAACTGAAAGGCAGGATACAGATGCACCTGAAAGCCTGGTCATCCGCCTTCGAGCTCAAGGTCCCCAGCTGTCCTCGGCTGACTTGGGCAGCTGGCTTCTAGGCTACTGTCCTTGGCCTTGGCCCTGTCCTTCTCACAGTCTAATTCCTTCCTCTTTGCTGTCAGGCCACAACCCCCAGGCAAGGAAGGTGGGGCAAAGTCCAACAGTGAGTAGGTTTCACTGATGCTTAGATTGATTGTCTAAACTGGTTGTCATGAAGGTGCCAGAAGACCACACCGTTGAGTCTTCCAGTGCTGAGAACAAGTAAGTCAGAAACATGATCCCTGAGGGCACCTTCTAGTGCCCTGAGGGCTAGTCCTTCTCAAAGGGACCAAAGGTCTTAGGATCATGGGGCTGACTTTGGGCTATGGCAGTGATGGTGTCAGGTTCCCTAGTACCTCTGAATGCCCTTTCCATTCCTGATTTCTGGAATGCCTCCTGGCAAGGGTCTTTCTCCCTCATCTTTTGTCAGATGGCCTGAGGAATTCACTCTCTCCCTGTCCCTCTATCCCCAGTCTTAGTAAGGCTCTTGGAGGTCTGTATGGGGGTCTCTTGGTGCCTCTTTTCTAGGTTTCTGTTAGGCTGCACCCCACATGCCTACGGGACCTGCACTTGCCCAACTTCAAGACAGAAGAAAGAGCCGGGAGCCAGCAACGGAGATATCAATGGTTTAATGGTTGGTGGAGTTTACACATCTGAAGCAAGGTCCTGGAGTGACACCCCACCATGTGTGGTGGATGGCAGGCTGGACATGGTGGCAGTCTTTGCCGCGGGGGGGGGGGGGGGGGGGGGGTAACAGCTGGCGCCACCTCCAGGCTCCCGAGCCCTCTGCACGCTTGGAAGGGGCGTCTCTGCTGCGTGTAGATAAACACGGGCCTGGGGCCTCACCCCCGTAAGTGGGCATCCTTCCCGACCGGGCGTTCTCGAGGGGTCTCCATGGACAGCATCTCCATCTCTCCATCGCACCCCGTCTGCGACCAGCCGCCTGGCCCTCCAGCCCACGATGCGGAGGGGGGTCCCTGCGGGATGGAGCCGGCTGTAACTGCCGTGCCAGGATTTTAAATATCCTCTGTGTGCTGATCAAACGCCTCTCAGCCGTGTGTATGAAACGCAGAGCTCACTCGATTGGGGCACTCATGTCAAGCTTGGGTTTTCAGTACCCAAAGGTGTTTTCTTTTTAGAATTCCTTTTTTGGCAAAGAAATATGAAATTATTTGCAAGGAAAGCACACCTCCCAGGGTCCTCAGAAGATCGCTCTCTGCGGTGTCACCTTCCATATCCAACCTTCTGGAGGGCTGTCACCAGCCAGTGGGTCAGCCTGGCAGCTGGCTGTCCATCCCAGCCGGCTGTCACCGTCCTTCTATTTTTAGTCTTGGTTTGGTCCAGAACTTGACAAGATTTTCGAACTAATAACTGGATTGTCAAAGGAATCAGCTGTCACAGGACCATCTGGGAGGGAGGGGAGAGGGAGGGAGGCAGGAAGCAGCCCCAGGGCGCCCAGCACGCCCTGATGGCCTCCAGCTGCCCAGCCCCTCCCGGAAGGCGTTAGGACCCGAGCCTCCCCTGCTCCCCGCCCTGCAAGACAGCAGGGCCTCTGTCTTCCTGGACGCAGGGGCCCGAATCTGGTGGGGACGCAGGATTGGACGTGGCGAGTCGGGCCCCCGAGCGAGCATCTGCCTGGGAGGAGCAGCGAGCCGGGCGGACTGACCTTTGCAGGGCCGCCTTCATGTCTGCTGAGCGACAGGTTGAGTTCTGTATTCTTTGATCTCCTGGCTAAAGGGCATCGAGTGTGATAGGTTAAAAATAAGGGAAATAAGGGTGAACTTTTCATAGGTAATATTCATACTAGGGCCTCTGGGGCCCTCCTGGGACTGTGGCTGGTGCAGGAGGCGGGGTGTGCCAGTGGAACCGGACAGGGCCTTTGGAGCATCATAGCCCTGCTCGTGCCCAACATCCTTCTGCCCACCCAGGGGGCTTCCCGAGGTCTTATCCTCTGGTCAGCTCTCAGCTCTAGGAGGAGGGACCAGGTCAGAGCCTCGGCTGTCTGACCTCAGGCCCAGGGCTGCCGGGTCCCAAGGAGGCGTCCTTTAAGTGTTGGGGAGAGAGCAGGGGGGCACATCTGAGGGGGGCAGTCCCCTCTGAGCACGTGGCCTCTCAGAAAGGCAGGGTCTTGCAGAGGTCAGGTTCAGGGCCCAGGAGGGTAGCCCTGGGGGAAGCAGCCAGCCCAGCGCCAGGCGTGGACTGAGCAGTCACTAAGATTCCTGGGTCCCAGATTCCTCTTTCCCAGGTGGGGCGTGTGGGAGCCCTGGGATTGGTTGTAGACACGGGGGGGAGGGGAGGGAGCCCCGGGATTGGTCATAGACACGGGGGTGGGGGAGCCCCGGGATTGGTCAGAAGGTCAGCGTGTAGCCTGGTGCTTGGCACAAAGTGAACTGTGGGCCCAGGGCAGTTGGTGGTTGACCACTGACTCGAGGGACGGCCCTGGGACCTTCTCTGAGTGGTGACCCCCGAGGTTCATGTTTGCCCTTGCCTTCAGCAGCCGTCGCCATGCAGGGGGCAGAGCCCGGCCTGTTCCTGCAGACGCCGTCGTGTGGCCCAGGGCAGGGTCCCGTCTCCCCACGCCGACGGGAAGGTCCTGGCTGAGGGAGCAGACAGTGGGTGGAGGTGTAGAAAGGAGAGAACCGCGGGCTGGATGGTCACGCGTGACTCCAGGACCATGTGCCAGACGCCGCCAGCTTCCCAACTCATGGTGCCGTGCCCGCCCTGTCCCCCACTGCCAGGGGTGCCCAGGGAGGCCCGGCCAGAGCCCCTGGACCATCAGAATTGCCCGGCAACCCGCTGCTGTCTGCGCTGCTGGCAGTCGCCGCAAACCCACTTCAGTGTAATTTAATCTCGGCTCCTTTTTTTCTTCCCTTTTGCACATGTACTGACCAAGAACAGGTATTTTATGTTGAATGTGGATTCAAGCCCCAGCAGCCCCTGCACAGGCAGGAATACAAATGACCTGGCCTTGCACCAGCTGCCAGGCACTGGGTTTGGGCCTGGACCGTGACCTTTGACCTTTGGAGCGCGTGGTCCCTGGAGACTTGCCTGGGTGGGCAGAGGGGTGGGAGGCTGGCCACGTGGGCCCAGACCAGCATATCCGCCCACAGAGGGCAGGCCTGGGCGCAGGTGCCACGCAGATTCCAGCCGCGGCTGCTTTGTGTGACCACCACTCTCGTCGTCTGAGGTCCTGGTAGCCGGGGCCACGGCCACAACCTTGACGAGGGTGGTGGCAGCCATGGTGGCAGTTCCCATGTGCTGGGCATCCTGCTGAGCTTGTGTGTGCTGGGTACTCAGGTCCTCAGCACAGCCCTGGCAGGAGCTGCCCGGCACCTCTGAGGCAGTGACACCCCCAGGGCCCGCCGGGTGTCAGTGGGATGATGGTGACATGGAGGTGATGGACCACCGGGCCATTCCTGCACTGAGCATGGCTGAGTCACTGCCCCTCGGGCCCTCCTGGCCTGGAGGTCACTCCTGTCACTGTCCCTGCCCGGCAGACGCAGCCTTGGCTTCCAGAGTTCCCGGCCACCTGTGCTCTGACGTTGCCCAGCCTCTCGGGTACAGACCCGCCTGCTGCACAGGCGCCGAGCCACCCAGGCCCTGGGCCAGGCTTCCTGCCTCCCCCTCCTCCGTCTCCTCGCTTGGAAGGCTGAGGATGTGGGAGAAATGCCTGAGGCCCCAGCCTTGCCCACCCCAGCCTGCCTGTCCCCACGGTGTCCCCAGGTGGCACCCAGGGCCACCCTTCCGCGGCCTGTCGGGGCTCCCCAGCGGCAGGTTTGCTGGCCGAGCTGCACAAATTGACTGCCGGAACGTGGTGGAGAAGTGAATTAAACCAATTAGGCTTGTCACCTGCCCGTGTCAGCGCGGGGGTTGCTGTTTCGTCCTCTCAGTTAAGGCGAGAAAATAATCAGAGTTCGCATCTGGGCCTTCAGCCCCGTCATGATTAATTCACTCGTCTCTGTGCGTGGCCAGGCTGTAAACTCCTGGCTTCGGTGTGCTCTCCCACGTGCACAGAGCCAGCCTTGACCTGGAGCCTTGGGGTGAGTCCTGTGCCTGAGGGTTTGCAGAAGGGAGCATGGTCGGCACTGTCGTGGCTGCTGCCCCGGAGCAGGGGGCTGTGCTGGGTGTAATCAGAGCAGCATTGTCCGCTGGAGAGAAGCGCCCGCCACGAGGGAGAGCTTCTGGGAGCCTCGCAGAAAGGGGAAAACCAGTGAGATTCATATTTTATTTAACCCAGTACATCTGTAACATTACCTTCAACCTGTCATCAATATTAAAGTTAAGAAACATTTCGCAGACTTTTGTTCAGACCAAGTATCTGAGATCTGGAGTGTGATCTACCCACATCTCCACCGAGACCCCCATAGCGGGGGGACAGACGGGGGCCCGCGTCGAGAACTGCCAGCCAGTCATGCCTGGCCGGACCCCTGCGCAGAGTGGAGCGTTGTTCGCCTCGTAATCCTTTGTCTGGCCCCCGAGGGCAGAGCTGGCCGTGTGATGGCGCATGTGCCCTGACGCAGAGGCAGGTGGAGTGAGGGGACCTGTCTGTCTTGCACCCAGAGCTGCTCTTCCTTAATCGACTGTTTGGGGCCGTTTTGATGACACGCAGTGCCTTTTGTACCAGACGCCAGAATTGGATGATCCAGTCCACAGGCACTCCTTCAGGTCCCCTCAGGAGGGTCCCACGTGGCTCCCCGGTCAGGGTCCTAGCCACAGCCCGTAGGTCGACACGTGTGGCGTCTTTCCTTCCTCAAGATGCCGGCGCTGCCTCCTCTGAGCTACTGTGCAGGGAGGATTCCATTTCGTCTTAAGCTTGTTTGCCAAACTCCCTGGCGTTTCCCGCAGATAGGAATTTATTCGGCACAAGTGCCACTACTGCTGCTGTGACGATTAACCACCACCACGAACAGTGATTGGAGACTAGTTGAATAATAGCAGCAGCAGGTGACACTTATCCTGTGCTTTTTATATTCTGGCACTGTTGGGAGCACTTTGCACAGATTAACAACCCAGAGAGGGTGGCGCATTATTGTACCCATTTACAGATGAGGAAACCGAGGCACAGAGAGCCAGGAGACCGGCACGGCTGAGTCGTGCAGGGCTGGATTTGAGCCCTGCGTTCAGCATCCTTTACAAGTGTGCATACCCTTAGCCGACTGTGCCCTAGTGACTGTTTACAGGTTGGCACCGTGTGCTGTGTGCTTCATGTCGGGGACATGGGGGCATGTGGACCTGTTGATGTCACAGAGGAGACAGATCACCCCATGACGTAGGTGATGACACCAAGGATGTGCTTCCAGGGTTCTGTGGGGTCGTGATGGGGGTGTGCTGGGCTTGGACCCGCCTCCTCTGTGTCTGGCTGTGTGTGGCCTTACTGCTGGGCTCACAGGAGCCTCTGCAGGGGGCCAACCAGACAGAGAACCTGGGGCCCTGAGAGGGGACCCCTGCCCACCTTCCTGGACGCCACTGTGTCACCATTTCGTCCTTCCTGGGAGGGACGAAAGAAATAGAGATAATCATACTTTGCAGATGGTAGCGTAATTCCTTTCTCTGGAAAAATGAAACTCTTTTGGCAAGAAGTCCCCAAAGCCGGAAACATTATTCGCTCTTTAACGTTGGAAGGCTCACCTCTTGGAACCTACCCAGAGGTGAAAGTCAGAGCGGGAAGGACTCTGTGGAAAAGATGTCCCCGGCAATAGCCCAGCTCAGGGCCCCGCCCTTCACCCTGCCCTCCCGCTCCCCCCACTGCCGTCACCCGCACAACGACGCCTGCAGGGCTACCTGTGGCCGGGGTGGTGTTGGCGGGGCCTCCGCAGGGGACTGCCTGGTAAAAGGGACCACCAGCCACGATCCACATGCTCTTGAGGTGACATCCAGAGTGTCCAGAGGACAGTCAAATCGCTCATCATACCGAGACCCTGGGCAACCTGAGATTCGGGGCCGCTGCCCTCTGCGGGGCTGGGTGCTGTGGGCCTCCAGACTCCGGGGTGACCGTGACCTTGCCGGGGGCTGAGAACAGCAGGCCTCCAGGCTGCGCAGCAGGGACGGCACCATCGCTACGGTCCCTCCCGGCCACCGCGGACAGCACATGCCAGCATGGGAGGGCATGGTGACACAGGCCGATGGAGGGGGTGGGATGCCCCGGGCCGTGGCTTTGTTGCCGTGGTGGCACCTCGTGGACATGGGAAGAAAAGAACCACGGGGACGCGACTTGTCTTTGATACCTCACAACCTCAGTGTTGTGAGCAAACCTTCCTTTAACTTTTATTCTGCAGACGTGGTCACAGCACTGTTTACAGAGAAATTAAGATTAAAAATGGAATTGCCCTCGCGGGCTGCTGGACCGGGGTCTCCCTGCCACCATCGCAGGGGATGGCGGGTCCCCTGGGGTGTGACCCAGTGACAGCATCGTGACCGATGGCCCTTTTCCCGAATGATGTGGCTAATAGATGTGCCGTGGCTCCCAGGTCGAAGGTGTCGCTGCCTAGCTCGTAAATAAGACAGGCCTTTTAAAAAAAGAATCTGCATTTAAGGGCATGTTCGGCTGTGTCCCCTGCCTCTCGTAAAGGTCACCCGGACAGATTTTTCCTTCGTTAACATTGCAGGCTGCAGAGCACCGGGCATTTCTATTCCCTCTCTGTCCACTGAACCTGGGGGACTAAATTGGATTCTGAAATTGAGAGTGCAGTAGAGTTGCTGAGTTACCGCAATGGGACGGTGTTGCTTCTCACCTTGCAGGCAGCGAGGTCACGACAATATGAAGCAAAGTGGATTAAAAATAAAATCAAAGGTATTTATTTACGGCCTGCTCAGAATTGGACTGGCATCCGTGTAAGTTGCATCTAATGGTGAAAGACAGCAGACTGATGTTGATACGTCCCCGGGGACGTTCTGCCAGTGAAGTTTGCTCCATGAATTCAATTTAAAGGCCCCCAGAAAGTGTCCAAAATGCAAAAGGAAATGGGGCCGAGGAAGGGAAAGCAGCAACAGGGAAGCCGCACTGGCAGAGAGTCCTGACGCGTGGCTCTCCACTGGGGAGCGGGGAGAGGGCCGTGTGCTGGGAGGGGCGTCGTGAGGACAGCAGGCCTGGTACAGGCCCCCGCATCGCCGAGCGCCGGGCACTGGCGGCCCCAGTGGGAGCTGGGGCCCTTGTCTCGATGGGGAACCCGGGGCCCCGAGGTGGTCAGTGGCTGGTCCACCAGCCGGGAGGCAGCACAGCCAGCACCTGAGCCCAGGCCTGGCTTCTGGGTCTGAGCCCCGAGGGCCCCCCGCGGCTGGGCATCCCCGCCCAGATGGCCCTGGGCCCAAGAGTGCCGGGAGGCTGGGGGCATGCGTGCGGCCCGCTTGTGTCACAGTGCTGGCGCTGCACTCCGCGTCCCAGCAGGCCTGGGAGCCTCCCGGGGGGCTTCCTCCTGGCTGCAGGACGTGGGGCCCTCGGGCTGAAGCTGGGAGGGGACACGATTCTCGGGGGCTCGGCGGCCCCCCCCGGCTCCCCCCGCCGTGGGCCTGTGCGTTTCCTCAGGGCTCCTCCCGCGGGGCCCCTGCCCGACACAACTGGCTGCCCCCGTCTGACCCAGGCTGTCTCTCTCCCCCCAGGAGCTGCTGCTCTTCCTCCAGAACCTGCCCACAGCCCACTGGGGTGACGAAGACGTCAGCCTGCTGCTGGCCGAGGCCTACCGTCTCAAGTTTGTCTTCGCGGACGCCCCCAATCACTACAAGAAATGAGCCCGGGCCCACCACCGTGGCCTCCCCCGCCCCGGGCAGCACACCCCACTGCCGGCCGGCTGAAGGCCATGGCCAAGGAGAGGCCTTGCTGGCGCGGCTGGCCGGGACGTGGTCCAGGGATTGGCGAGGGCTGGGAGGCCTCTGTTTTCTGAGATACCAAAGAGAGCCAGGGAGGGTCCCGGCCACGCGGGGCCAGAGAGGGGCCGGGCGTCCCCCTCTCCCGACCCTGGAGCATCCTTGCCAAACGCCCACCTCGTGGAGCCCCCAGCTGGGGCGGCCTGAGAGGCAGACCCTCTCCGAGTGGCCTGCTGTCCGGGTGCTGGGGGCAGAGGGAGGTGGCAGCCATCTCCTTACCTACTTGGAAATGTAAAAATTCTATTCTGTTGAGTGAAAGAGAATAAAACGTAGACAAAGTCACAAGTGAAACGTTGCACTAACCTATGAAATCTCTGCTCTCCCAGGCCTCTGACAGCAGGTGGATTTCTGTAACTTCGTCACTTTAACTTTGCCGCGTACTTACTTGCTCCCTCAGCTTAAACGTGGCTGGAAGGCAGATGGCGAGCCTGGGGAGCCTCCGGCTGCAGCAGCTGGGAGCAGAGTGCGGCCTCTAGAAATTGCCTTACTTTCCATCCATGACCTCTGGAAACAGAGAACCGCCCCGGCTGGTCTGTCGAGAAGCCTGAGCGGGCAGGAGCCCTTCTGCTGGGTGGTGTGGGGCGTCGGGCGGACGCTCAGCCGCCAGCCACAGCCTCGCTCGCCTGGGCCACCTGGACAGGTGGGTCCAGATGCTCCAGCTCTGTGATCGGAGCTGTGAAGGGTTGCGCTGCTCCACCTGCACCCACACCGCGGGGGCCAAGTGGCCCAAGCCCCTCTGCTTGCTGTGTCTCCGGGTGTGTTGTGGACTTGATCGCTGCTGCTGTGTGTTGGTCACTGGGGCCGTGAGCCCAGCTGCAGAAGGTGCCAGACCCACCCTGCCCTGGGCTCTGCCGGGGCCCGTCCTGCTTCCCCCACATTGTCCGCCCCAGCCAGAGAGCACCTGTCACGGGCACGTCGCCCGTGGTGACGTGGACACCCCCGTGGAGCTCTAGGCCACAGCCACAGCCTCTGAGCCCTGAGCCCAGGACAGGCTCCTGACCTCTGCCCCAGACTTTCATCCACGCGCAGGCATCTCTTCCCACCACCTGCCAGCCCTCCCGGGGCAGCCCCGCCACCACCCGTCTTGGCACAGCTCAGGTGCCAGGTCGCTGCCCAGAGGCTGTGCAGCCGAGGATCAAAGTACACAGTTGCACGTGTGTGATGCTGTGCGTTCCTTATTTTTGGCTCGTTACATGTGTGTGGAAATCAGCACAAAATACTGTGCAAATGTCAGATGCCCCCAAATCAGCGGAGGGACCTGCTTGCCTTAGAGCAGACGGAGAGCACCCCTACTGGCCGGTCCCTGCCCCCGACCCTGGCATCAGGGGTTCCTCCCCGCACAAGGCCCCCCTGGCCCGCTGCTGCTTTCCTGCCGGGCGTTCAGTTCCACAGAGGCCCGTCCTGCTTAGACCCCGGACACTGCCCACCGCGGCTCGGGTAGTCTGTGCAGCCCAAATGCTGGGGACACAAAAGATGTCCCTTGGAGGCAGTTGATTTTTCAAATAGGAAGCATCTACGAAGTTCAGTGAGGCTCTGTGCGTGTTTCCATGTGTATGTAAACCTGGAACTGAATGCAACGGGTGTTGACGGGGTCCTTGGAACCTGAGCCAATCAGTCTGAAGTGATTAGAGGCTGTCCTGTCTGGAATACAATGTGCGAAACACGGAATAAAGATGCAATGAAAATCCAGCCTTGGCCTTTGATTCAGGGGCTCTCCTGAAGGAACAGGGTGCCCTGGCCGGGTGCTGGGTCACAGTTGGCTGTCTGGTCTGAGGCTGGGGGAGAGCTGAGAGCCAGGGGCACTGGCCCAGCCCTACAGCAGCCGCTGGACAGGCCGAGTTCTGGGCCTTTCCATACAGGCCGTCTGCAGCCGTCCAAGCCTGGCGTTGGGTGCGGCACCCACAGTGTTGCTGAAGCCCATCAGGGTCTCGTGGGGAGCTGGAAGTGCAGGCGGGCCAGACTCAGACTCGAGCTGAACCCCAAGCCCAGGCTGCACCGGCTGGGGGTCAGGATCCAGGCCGGCCCGGGACAGGAAGGGCCTCCCCATCTGGCCACGGTCTATCAAGCGTCTACTTGGGGCAGGCAACCGGGTCTGGGGCCCACTCCTAGGACCCAGGACACGCCCATCCGCCCTGACCCCCAGCCCGGGGTGTCCAGGCCCCTCCTCAACCAGCCTCCATCCTCCCCGTGGTTGGTGA
This sequence comes from Lipotes vexillifer, assembly GCF_000442215.2. NCBI lineage: Eukaryota > Metazoa > Chordata > Mammalia > Artiodactyla > Lipotidae > Lipotes > Lipotes vexillifer. The sequence continues at coordinate 2,947,351 of NW_006780611.1, read as the reverse complement.
AACAAGGCCCCGTGAGCCCCGGTTTCTCAGGGCTGCTATCATGGTACTCTGTTCTCCGCTGGGCACCCCATGTCTGCCCTTCCCTCCCACACCGCGCTGGGGGCCCCGCAGGGCAGCACTTTGCTCTCTGCCGTCTTGGGATGAGGTTCCGTCCCCATGGGTGGGCTGGAGCCCCCCGGGTTGCGGGGGGGGGGGGC
>NW_006780611.1:2940449-2947091 GCF_000442215.2 Lipotes vexillifer | reverse complement strand
GGGGTGGACCCCCCGGGGTGGCGGGGGGGGGGGTCTGTTTCCCTCTTCTCCCCGCACGAGCCTGCGTCGAGCTGGGCGGACCCTTACAGACCCCTGGTGCCGGCTCGAGGCCGCAGGGTGGAGACACGCTGCCCACCCCCGTCGCCACAGTCAGGAAGCGGGAGATGCCAGGCTCCAGGTCTCAGCTCAGCAGCTGGTGACGGCTGTCATTTGCTGTCATTGTTTGTTGGTGTTTGTGGCTCAGCGGTTTGCTCCTCAGGCCCGCTTTGGGGTCCGCGAGCCCCCAGGGGTGGCCCAAAGCCCAGGGGTCCGAGACGAGCCCCTGCCCCTGTGCGTCTCGCCCTGCCTGGCACCAGGAGTGGCCCTGCCTGTGGGCCCCACGGCTGAGAGGGAAGAGGGGGAGGCCAGGCCCTGGGGAGGTCTGGTGCCAGGGAGGGTGGGGCTCTGGGCATGGAGGCCGGAGAGGTCTGAGCGATTTGCGCTTTTGAAGGGACTCATGGGGGGCGGGCGGGCAGGGCTTTCATGCTGCCGTCAACTGCAAATCTGAAATGGGAGGATGGCCCCTGTGTTTGAGCAGCCTGGTTCCCCTGGCCACGGGGAGGTGTCTCTGCAGGAAGGCGGGTCCCGGCTAAGCCGCACCGAGCCTGGGACTGCGGGCCCGTCCACCCTGAGCTGGAGGTGTCCGCTGGGCCTGCAGCCCCGTGGGTCAGCTCTCAGGGCTGGTGTTCGGTGGAATCTGCTCAGAGTGTCAGGCAGCTGGGCCCTCCCTGAGCCTCCCCGGTCCTGCCCGACCCAGCTGGCCCTCTCCCCTCTCATCCCCTCTCGCCGCCTTCCCTCCAGTGCTACCCTAGCCCCATGGGGTCTGCCCCTCTCAGCTGCAAGGCCTTGTCTCACTAGTCCTGTAGCCTCACCCCAGCCCAATCCCTGGCATGGAGAGGATCTTAACAAGGATGGCCGAGGGAGTGCTCGCAGCCACTCTGTGACCATGTGACCATGCACGAAGCATCTAACCCTTGAGCCCGTTCCAATGACAAACTGAGGCTAAAAAAACTATATACGCAGGTAAATTCCAGATGAGTGGATTTAACTATTAAATAAATCCCCCCAAATACTCAAATTAGAAATAGATAGATAGTTTTATACCCAGGAACGGTGAAAGGCTCTCTGAGCACAATGCCAGTGGCAAAAACTATAAAGGAAAAGACTGATAAACATGTATAGTATATGCACCACAGAGAAATGCTGCACAACCAGCAGAGCTCTAAAACCTCAATAAACATGGGCTTCCCTGGTGGCGCAGTGGTTGAGAGTCCACCTGCCGATGCAGAGGATGCGGGTTCGTGCCCCGGTCCGGGAAGATCCCACATGCCGTGGAGCGGCTGGGCCCGTGAGCCATGGCCGCTGAGCCTGCGCGTCCGGAGCCTGTGCTCCGCAACGGGAGAGGCCACAACAGTGAGAGGCCCGCGTACCGCAAAAAAAAAAATAAATAAATAAACAAAGATAAACGATAACAAGCCCAGCAAACATACCTGCAACCTAGGTTGAAATTCCTTAATATCTATCGAGTGCTTGAAAATAACTGGAAATAATAATTCTTGGAAATAAAAATGGGCACAGCACAGAAAATAGGCAAATCACAAGAGGAGATACAAGTGCCTGACAAGATGTTCACGTCATTCATAGTTTAAAAAAGTGAAAAAGAAGTCACAAAACGTCTGAGCAGCTGAGCCACCCTGTGGCTAAGTTTGCGGTAAGATATTAACAGCAATAGAAAACCAATCCACTCTTTCAGTCCTCCTATGTTTTCCGGAAGATTTGGCAATGATTTTTGTTGTTTTTACTTTAAAACTGTGATGTATGCTAATAACAGCAGGCCACACAGCACAAATCTAGGGACAGTGAGTTGTCACAAGGCCGACACCAGGAGCCACTGTCACCGTCAAGAAGTGGCACGTGGCCCGTACCCACGGTGTCCCCGGGTGACCCCTCCCCAAGCAAGACGCCACCCCGACTTCTGACACCATCGTGTGGTTTTGTTTGTTCCTAAACTGTGTTATCTGAAGGAATCACACGGACAGACTCTCGCAAACAACTTTTCTGTTAGTGAAGGTATCCCCGTGGCTGGGCGGCTGTGGTTCATTTTCTCTCTTGCTGTCGTTTTTCTCTCCTCTGAGTGGATCACAATTTACCCATTCCGCTGTGGGTGGTGGACACTGGAGTTGCTTCCGTTTCGGACCTGTTGTAAATACTGCTGCTCTGAACATCTGTGTGCGTGTCCCTTGGGGGGACACGTGCCAGTTCTGTTGGGCATGCATCTAGAGGTGGAATTCCACGGCCACGTGGGGTGGGTATCTTCCACTTCAGCAGGTGATGCCAAACTGTTTGCCAAACTGGTTTTCCAGTTAACGTTTCCACCGGTGGGTTATGAGGGTCCTTGTTTCTCCACGTCCTCACTGCCGGCTCTTGGTGTGGTCAGCCTTAGCCATTCTCAGCCTTAGTTTCTAGTAGTGGGATTCTTCGGTCGTTATTGCCGAATGGGCGAGTCGGCAAAATGGCCACTGCCCTCACATCCTTGGTGGTACCCGCTCACCTGGTTTACTCGAGAACGTCTCAGAAAATACAAGTTTAAGAAATTATTTTAAAATGTAAGGATAACTTTTAAAAGAATAGAAATAGAGAGTATAACTTCCAGGAGAGGAAAAAGAAAGCTAATGAACAAAACTGATCGAGTCAAGAGAAGATAGGAAAGGAATTGGGGAGAAGCAAAGAAAAAATAGGGTGAGTAGGAAATACTAACATGGTCCAAAGAAGCTCAAATAGATGCAAGTGATCATGATAAAGAAATTACTTAAACTCACCTATTGAAAAAGATTCACATTATACTTTTTAAAACCCCCCATAAGATCCAACAATATTACTATTTACATGAGATACACCTAAGACAAAACGGCACAGGATTTGAAATAAGAGGATGAAAACAATAAATGTGAGGGAGATATTAACCAAAAGAAAGCATGGCTGAGAATATCTATATTCCCCTAAAAGATATTTGAAGAGCATTCACAAGGACAAAGGGTTGTGTCCTATGATGAAGAGACGGCCTCGGTGAGTCATGGGCCTGAGTTAATAGGGCAACACGACCCCAACAGAAAGCAGAAAATGACCTTTCCACAGCATAAACGGATAGGTTAACACGTCTCTTACAGAAAATGTGGACCAAGGGAAGAAAAACGTTTTCAAAACAGAGATTTAAATAAAAATGATGGTTTGATGTACTAGAATTTTGCTCTCCATGAAGAGATTACACATTTATTTCCGGCACGTGAAAAAGCATTTACAAATGTTTGGCCTTTGTAAGGGAGATTCCAGTAAACCCAAAGCCTCGGCAGTATACAGACCTATACGTTCTGTCCACAATGCAATGATATTAGAAGTCCAAACCAAGGAGAACATTTAAATGTCAAAGCCCTCATATACATAGAAATAATCATAAAAATAGAATCATACTGGAAATTACAAAATGACAGTGAAAGACTAAAGTATCAAAACTTGTGGGGTGCAGCTAAAACAGTAAGTAGACGAGACTTTATAGCCTTAAATGTTTTATTGAAAAACAAGTATTTAAAAGAATTTAGCTGAACATTCAACTTAAGCTGTGAGAAGGATAAGAGAGCAAAAGTGCAAAAAGAAAAACCCATAAAGATTAAAATAATAAATATAGAAGCAGAAGTTATTGGAGTAGAAAAGAAACAGAAATAATGGAAAAGACTGATAAAACCAAAGTTAATTTTTAAAGTAGACCAATAATGTAAGCAGGGATCTTTGTTTTGCAGTTGGTTTATCTCCAGCGTTAGAGCACTTATACATAGTAGGGATTAAATAAATGTTTGTTGAATGAAAAACAGACAAATATTTCTAAGGGATAAAATTCAACCATATTAACCAAAAAGAAAAAAAGGAGGCAAACTGCAGGTGCTTAAAAATCATAAGCAACAGAGAATGAGAAGACAAGCCACAGATCTGATACAGGACTGTTATCCAAAATACACAAGAACACTTAAAGGGCAACAGTAAGCAACCGGATTAAAAATGGGCAAAAGAGCTGAACAGACACCCTCACCAAAGAAGATACGCAGATGGCGAATAAGCACATTGAAAGCTCCACGTCCTGTGTCATTGGGGAAATACAACTTAAAGCAGCAGCGAGACATCACTACATACCTAGTAGAATGGCCAAAATCTGAAAACCTGACAACACCCGATGCCGGTGGGGATGTGAAACGGTGCAGCCACTTTGCTTTTATACATTAAAAAAAATTCATTTTATTGGAGTATAGTTTCTTTTCCATTACAGGATATTGAATAAAGTTCCCTGCGCTCTGCAGTAGGACCTTGTTGTTTATCCAGTCTGTATATAATAGTTTACATCTGCTAACCCCAAACTCCCACTCCATCCCTCTCTCATCACCCCCCTTGGCAACCACAAGTCTCTTCTCTGTCTGTGAGTCTGTTTCCGTTTCATAAATAAGTTCATCTGCGTTATATTTTAGATTCCACGTACACGTGGTATCATATGGTATTTGTCTTTTTCTTTCTGACTTACCTCACTTAGTATAATTTCTAGGTCCATCCATGTTGGTGCAAATGGCATTATTTCGTTCTTTTTTATGGCTGAGTAGTATTCCATTGTACATATGTGGTGCAGCTACTTTGCAAGACAGTTTGATGGTTTCTTACAACGCTAAACATACTCTTACCATATGATGAAACAATTATGCTCTGTGGTTTTTACCCAAAGGAGTTGAAAACTTATGCCCACACAAAAACCTACAGACAACTGTTTATTCATAATTGCCAAAACTTGGAAACAACCAAGATGTCCTTCAGTAGGTGAATGGATAAACAAACAGTGGTCCATCCAGACAATGGAATATTATTCAGTCCTAAAAAGAAATGAGCTGTCGAGCCTTGAAAAGCTATATAGGAACATTAAATGCATTAGTAAGTGAAAGAAGCCAATCTGAAAAGGATACATACTGTATGATTCCAACTGGATGAGATTCTGGAAAAGGCAAAGCTATGGAGACAGGAAGAATACCAGTGGTTGCCAGGGATTGGTGGGGTGGGGGGTGGGGGGGTGGAGGAGGGGGGAATAGGTGGAGGACACAGGATTTTTAGGGCAGTGAAAATCGTCTACATATGATACTCTGTTGGTGGGTACATGTCATTAGACATTTGTCCAAACCCACAGACTGTCCGCCGTGAACCCTAATGTCAACTGTGGGCTTGGGTGATATTGACGTGTCCGTGGAGGTAATAAATGTACCCCCTGGTGGAGGATGCTGATAACGGGGGAGGCACTGCACGTGTGTGTTGGGGGGTACATGGGAAATCGCTGTAGTTTCCTCTTAGTTTTGCTGTGACTCAAAAACTTCTCTAAAAAATGTAATCTGTTAATTAAAAAAAATCATAAGTGCCTCCTACGAGCAGCTACGTACCTATGAATTTGAAAACCTGGATGCAATGGACAATTTTGAGAAAAAATACAAATTACAAAAATTGACTCGAGAAGGAAATAAAAACTGAGTAGATCAGTAATCGCTAAATACCTTGAACAGGTAGTCACAGGTCTCTGTTTCCAAAGGCCACATGCCAGATGGCTTTACAGCGTGCTCTACTAAACCCCAGTGGCCAGAATTTAGCAAAACAATGCATGAGGTGGAGGCCCCAGGCACAGCTGGGCGTGGGGGTGGGGCTTGAGGCCTTGGCTGCACCTGACCAAGCCTGGCCCTGCCAGGGTGGCCTACGTGTTTACAGCTGTGAGGTTGGCTTTTGGCTTCTGCGGCCTGGGCAGGGGCTCTGGGTCCCGGAGGAGCTGAAAAGGCTCGCGGTGGGGCTTTAACCGAGGAGCGGTCCTGGGGTCTGGGGAAAGTGGGGTCTGGGCCCAGGGGAGCAGCTGCTGGCTGCAGCCTGACCTGGGCCCACACCCAGCAGGGTTGGGGCTTGGGGGAGCGGAGGCCAGGAAGCAGCCACAGAGGGAGGTTCTGTGCTGCTTCTAACGTTTTGTTTATTTTTTTTCATTGAGTCTGCAGGCTAAGAGGCCCCCAGGCCCCCTACCTGCTTTGGGGTTAATAATGCAGCTTTTATCTAGAACTCATTAGGGCTGGGCCGCCCTGAGTTCACACGGGTTTGAACTGGATTCAGGTGTCATGAAAGAAAATGAGGACCTCGGAGTGTCCCGGTTAATTACAACCTGTGACCAGGGCCTTAGCGTTCAGCGACCCAAACGGGGGTCGAGTTATCTTACAAACAAATAAAAAGAACGGGGGAGGCGCTTACTGTCTAGAGAATACGGCCTCTTCCTGGATGGAGGTAGAGAAAGGGCTTGGCGGGTCTCAGCTTGGAGGGAAGTCAGGAGCCGGGCTTGGGGAGAGACGAGGAAGCGGAGACAAGACTGGATGGGGGGCGGGCGAGGAGGGAGGTTTCCAGGGGAGACCAGCGCAGACCGAGGTGGAGAAACTCCCGAAGCCAACGTGGACATTTGAAACTGAGACACACCCAGATGCACATCAGCGAAGGGGCGTCAGATCTGGACCGAGGAGACCGGCGGGAGGGGGCGGGTCCTCCTCCCTCCGAGGGGCG
>NW_006780611.1:2915249-2940357 GCF_000442215.2 Lipotes vexillifer | reverse complement strand
GGGGCAGATGCAGCAAGTCCGGGAGAACGGCGGCCAGGCCTGTGGGCGCTCCTCTGTCTGTCTCTGGCGCAGGGACGGATGTTAGTCGGGGAGCAGCACCGAGGAAGGCGGCTGGGGTCACACTTGCTGGCCCCCGCGTTCACGAGAGCCAGTGCCTCCCGTCAGTCGCCCTCCCTATCCCCCACCCACCCCTTTGTTTCTTCAGAGCCTGGAGCACCATCCCCAGGACCGCTAGTTCAGGAGCTCAGGGTGGTCCCCACGGGGCCTCTGATTTGTCCTTGATAATATTTTAGGAGCGAATGAATGACAATGTTTGGGGCCTCCTGGAGAGGCCAAGGGACTTTCCAGGACCCTATAGCCAGGGAGGCCTGGGCTGGCCTGGACCCTGGGCCCCGCACAGCGACCCCACTGGCGGGGATTAAGAGTCCACTCTAGGGGTCAGCACCTCAGGGTCAGAGAGCAGAAAGGACGTCCAGGCTCACCCAGTAAGTAAGGACAGTGATGCCTGAGCCCAGGGAGACCTGACCCCAAACCCATATTCTTCCCCAACGCTGATCCTCCTTGGTCGTCCCAGTGGAGTCAAGGCCACAGGGCAGAGATGGCCACAGCCTGGCCTTGGTTTCCCGGGTGACAAGTGGTGGGAAGCTGGTCCCTGCTCCCTTCTCCAGCCTGGAATCTCTTACTAAACTTTCAGTGGCCACCATCCTCCCAAGGCCACTGCTGTCTGGGGATGCTAGGGATGCTAATGGTGAGAGGCACCCAGGGACAGCTGCCCTGACCGGCTATTAAAAATAATTGGCCACCCACAATGCGAAGAAAACGGTGTTCTTCAGTTTGGCTGGAAAATGTGAATTATTCTCACGTTGCCATAGAAACCAAAAGAAGTTCCTGGCATCTTTCAGATATTTAACTTTGTGAGCCCAAGGATGACCCCCTGAGTGCTGCAGAGCAGCAGGGGGCTGCGGGAGGGAAGGGGAGAGAGAGGTGGGGGCAGAGGGAAGGGTAGGGAGGAAGAGGGAGGGACAGAGAAAGGGGGGAGAGACGGCGTGGATGGGGCTGGGGGAGCCTGAGTCCCTGCCGGGAGAGCGCCCACAGGGCGGTGACCACAGAGGGCAGTGCCCCGAGCTCTGGGATGAGAGGCCGGGCTTCTGTGGGGAGCCTGAGGTCCTGGGCGGTAAGGGACAGTGGCCGAGGTTTGCTTGGACCCCTGAGTCTGGTAGCGCCACGTCCTTCAGGGTAGCCGCCCGCCCTCCCGGCCTCAGCGCTGGTGCCCCCGATGCCCTCCCCCGCGGCCGCTGCCTGCAGCTCCCCTTCCGGCCCCAGTGCCCTGCAGTCTTGTCCGGACACCTTCCGCATTTGCTGGGACCCTCCCTCTGCCCGGAATGTCCTCTTCCGGCTGAGAAACCCCTGTGTGTCTTTAAGTGTCTAAGGCCCACTGTCAAGGTCTCCGCACATGGCTCCATCCCTGTCCCTGGAGACGCCCCGCCCCGCTTCCTCCTCCAGAAGCCCCACCTAGCGCTGGCTCCCACACTTGCCTTAGGTGACAGCAGGGGACCTGCCACCTCTGTCCCCTCCTCCTGGCAGGGAGTGGCCTCAGCCTCAGCCACCCCAGGCCCAGGCGGCTCCCAGGGAGGAGTCCGGGCGGGGCGGGGGGGATGAGCTGGAGGTGCTGTGCAGGAGCGGCCCCACCAGCTGTACGGGAGGCCCCGGGCCCACAGTGCCAGGCGGTCAGGGGTCCCTGCAGCTCCTCCAGCGGTGACAAGGCTCCTGGCCACGGGGAGCTGGGGTGGTGGCCAGCTGTGCTCTGGTCATCCCCAAGTGGACGTGCGCTTTGTCTGGGGGCTGTGGACGGAGGGAGTGGGCCTCCTGGGGGGTCTGGGTGCAGAAAGGGGCGTCAAGGTGGGCACGGTGCGGCGTGGGCGTGGCGGGCCTGGCGTGGCGGGCACACCTGCCCAGCTGTGGCCACCTCACTCGCTTCTGTTCTCTCCTCACAGCTCTGTGAAGACCATTTCCTGCTTTTATCCCAGTTTCAAAGAATGTGCTTAGAAATGTCTCTGGCATTTTGCTGATGGCGGTGGGAAGAATGGAAGAAATGATCAGCCTCCAAAAATCACACCTTCAGATTGAGCTGGTTTAAACAGCAGAATTTCCAGATTAGAGGCAGGTGTGAAGATGTAAGAAACACACCAATCCCTGATTTTCAGAGGTGGGGGGAGGAGGGCCTGCCCTGTGGCCCAGGATGGGTGTGTCCTGGGGGGGCGGGTGTTGCCGGATGAGAAGGGTCCAGGTGTGCTCTGCACGTGACTTCCAGTCTTCTCTGTCTCTGTGTCCAGATGTGATTTTTCCACCATGAAGGTGGTGGAGGCCGGTAGCGAACTAGGAAGCAGAGGAGGGGGGGAGAGGGGCCGAGTCCCAGGAGCTGGGGGTGGGGCTGTCTTCCCAGTGTCTCTGAGCCCTGCCTTCTAGGGTCCTTGCAAAGGGTCCCGGCCCCCCTCGCAGCTCCTGCACAACTGTCTGGGCCGCCTGGTCACTTAGGTCTGTTCATCCAGAAACGGGGTCCCTGTGGCCAGCAGGCCTGCATCCCCTTCCTCATCTTTCCCTGGACCCAGGGCCGGCAGGAGAGGGGCAGCACAGGCCCCTTATGCTAACTCCTTTGCCCTTTTTACAGAGGAGGAAACTGAGGCCCAAGATGGTGGGGGAGGGGTGTCCGGTGACTTACTCAAGGGCACACCATCAGTGGTGGTGGAAAGACCGCCTGGGGTGGTGGGTGGGAGTGGCCAGCGGGACGTGGCCCGGGCGGGGGTCCAGCAGCCGGTGGGCTTCCCCCCCTCCCCCGTGTGGGTGTTCTCACAGGGTCCTGCCCCCTGGGGAAGCCAAGTCCCTGGCCCCCGAGTCTGACACCTGCCCCGGGCTGAGGGTCCCGGCCCTGCGTGCTCACCAGGGCTGCCGGGCCAGAGCCGGGAAACTGTGCTCCTGAAAGATTTCCATCGATCTGCCAAATTAATGTGTTCTCCACGTCGCGGGAGATGTAATGAACTGTCAGCGGGACGAGAGGACTAAAGGAATGACTAAGATGTCTTTTATGGTGTCATTACATCTTATAATAAGATTTACTTGTCAACATAAAGTGTCATAATGTAGTCATCTATTTGGTAGCCTTAGGAAGACGTGTGGGTTCAAGGTTCCGGCTGCAATAAGTACCCTGGAAAGGTGAGAGTGTGGCCTCCCACTCCACACCCCCCCCGCCCCTCGGGGCTCACCGGGCCCTGTGGGAGGGCGGTGGGCACCCTCCTTTCCGTCTGACCAAAGGCTCAGTGATTTGGGTGCAGCCAGAGTGCTGGGCAGGGCACAGCGCAGTCCCGGGGCCCTGGGTCCCGGCTCCCTCTGGTCTTCTGCATCTAAGCCTTGCTCACGCACTCCCTGCGTCCAGCCCTGAGCTAAAGCTGGGGGGTGGGGTGGGGGTGAGGGGGAAGCCAGGGACTTGTCACACTTGGTCTTTGTCCGGCTCTCAGCCCCGGGGCGTGAATGATGCTGATAGAGGGCCGGACACGGGTGCCCTGGGGGCTCATCCAGCCTGGGAGGGCCAGGGATGTCTTTGCTAAGAATGGGACCTTTCAGCTGGGCCTTGAAGGACGAGTAGGAGTTTGTTGGATAGAAGAGGGCATTCTGGGGAGAGAGAAGAGCACAGGCAAAGGTGAAGGAGGGACCAACTGGAGGTCCAGCCTGGAGAGGAGCCTGGGTGGGGGTTGCAGGGAAGAGCAGGAGAACAGGCTGCAGAAAGGCTGGGCCCAGCCCCTGGGGGCCTTGAACACCGTGCTCGGTGTGTGGGGGGGAGTTCATCGTGTAGCAGCGGTGCAGACAGGGGAGTGGCACGTTCAAGGGGTGTCTCTGGTGGAGGGGAGGGGCCGCCCCTGCCTTGACCTGAGACGGGGGTGCCTTGTGAGGAGCTGCTCTCAGGCGGGGTGGGGTTGAGGCTGGGTCCTGGACATGTGACCTTGGAGATGCCTTTTGGGTGAAGGTGACTGAAGGTGTTGGATAAAGGGACTGGAGTCTGCGGGGGGCCCAGGAGAGACGTGCACATTGGGGTCCCAGTGCCTCCATGGCGTTCAGTCCACAGGGCGAGAGCTCCCTGGGAGGGAGGGAGTGGAACCTCAGAGCTTAGCAGGTGGGCGGGGCTGGGGGGGGACCCCGCTCCTGCACCCAGAACCTGTGGGCAGCTGCCCGGCCCCTCCTGCGTCTCCCCCAGGCCAGGAGGGTTTCCGTCCAAGCTTTGTGTGGGGCCTCTGCCCGGGCTGCCCAGGGTCCAGGGCCCCCGCGGACCCCACTGCGGGCGTGCCGTTCCTCTGGCCTGGTTTCCGTGAGGGTGATTTTTGCTGACCTGCAGAACTTCCAGCGGGACAGAGCGATGCTCCGCTCAGCCCACTGAGGTCATTAATTTATGCAACCCGGCGGCTTCATCAGATAGGGTTGTCATGGTAACGTTAACAAACTGTAAATACCTGCTGGACCCGAGAAGGTGACCACTCCATCTGCCTTCCTGGGGTGGGAGGGGTGCCCGCGGAGGGTATTTCTCCTCTGTTGGCGCAGCCTGGGGGGCTCGCTCTCTCCCTGGGGGCTGCCAGCTGCTGAAACAACATGGATCTGTGGGAACCAGTCACAGTGACGGCTCTGCCGGGCTGCCCTGTCCCCGTCCTGCTCTGCGGGGCTGAGGCCCTGGTCTTCTCCCTCCCTGGGGGCTTGGGCGTGGCCTCCACTTCTAGGGGGCTCAGCTGAGGGCAGGTGAGAACCCACCGCTCGGGACCCAAGACCTCCAAGCCCCTAGGCCAGACCCTGTATTCCAGGCTGGACTCCAAGGCGGTCTCCCCTGCCCACCTCATCTTTTGGGTCAGGTCAGCCTTTCCAGTGACCTGCGTCTTCCTAAGGTGTCCTTGCTAAACCAGCCCCGCAGGAGTCTTGCCAAAGGCAGGATTCAGATGCCAAGGGCTGTCTAAGCCATCAGAGGACCCTGACTAGTTTGGTCAAGGGGGGCGTCTTCGTCAGGAGGCAAGAGGGGGTGGGCTCTGGCCCGAGGGGCAGTGGTTGCCTGGACAGAAAGGTCGGTGGGTCAGTGCACAGCCGGGTGCAGAGGCCCAGCACACGCTGGGGGAGGGCGGCTGCTGGGGCATGTTAGTTACCACGGGCCCTGGGGGCAGAGCTGCTGCCGCCACACGGCCAAAGGTCTGCTGAGTTCAGCCATCCTTGCAGGGGCCTGAGGGGCCAGCCAGCCTCACACCCAGACCCCAGCCTGCTGGCTGGCCGCCCTTGAGCCACCCCCACCTTTCCCAGTGACACGGACGGATCCAGAGCTACAGGGAGTGAGCTGCCCGCCCGGCCCGCAAACCCTGAAGCGGGCAGGCTAGTGGCGATCCATCACTGAGGACTTAGCGCCCTGAGTCATGCTCCCGAGTTAAAAGCATCCTGAGTTCTCCAGGATGCTTTGCACACATAAGCGTCAATTTATTGCATGTTTTCTAAAGGAATCATGTGCTGAGCCAACAATGAATTGTCAACAACTTTCAACAGGCCAGTGATATAATTCATGGGCATTGAAATACCCTGAAGTGAGTAGCCCGTTAAGAAAGAACCGAAATTGCTAACCGAAATTGCTATTTTGTTGTCCTCTTAGTTCGTTATAATTTTCAATTTCATAACATTCCAATTACCGGTAGTTAGGGAACGTGTGTCGGGTCTCTGGCACCCTTGTGGCAGCCCTCCTTCCCTTGAGGTCTAATCAGGTCCCTCCTAGTGGCCTCCCCCCGCGGACCCCACACTCCCCCATACTCCGCTCTTTGGCTGCAAATCCCAGCTCTGTACCAAAGTCTCTCCCTATGGCAGTAGCTCATATGAAGTCTGTCTTGCTGTTTTTAACAAGTGTCCGGTGAATAATTTATCTTTAACATTATTCAAGGCCTCCTTTCCAGCCACTGTCCTTCCCTGTTTCTGTATCATCCACATTTCCTCCCATCCTGGGCCCTTCCCACAGCATCCACACAGACGGAAACAGCCCATCCTAGAAAGCCCTCCTCGACCTCACCCATTTCTAGCCCATTCTACCCTGTGTCTCTGCCACGAAAGCCCACGGGCCACGCTGCTGTCCTGCAAACACACCAAACACTGCTGCCCCGGGGCCTTTGCTTGTCCCTGGACCTGGAGTGTCCTCCCCAGACACCTGCAGGGGTCGCCCTTTCATGCCCGTAAGCTCTTTGCTCAGCGTCACCTTCTCAGGGTTCTGTGACCCCTGGGTGAGGCCCATCTCCGTCCCCGCACGCTCTCTTCCCTGAGCGCCGGCAGCCACCTGGCCTGTTGTCTCTTTGCTCCTGGGTCCCTCTCTCCTGCCGGCTCACTGTCAGGGCCCAGGGCCGGGCACTCAGGAGCCGCTGACTACGTGTTTTAGGACTGGACTGGATCCTCCCACTTGGGAGTTTCATGGGGACGTGGGAGAATATGTCCGGTGGCAGCAGGGTTAGATACGGGACGGTCTAGGGAGAAGCTGGGGTGGGCAGAGGCCCTGAGTCACCCCTCACGGACCACGGTGGAGGGAGGAAGCATGCGCCCTTGGGGTCAGAGTGTCCCGTGGGCTGTTGGCAGCCTTGTCAGGTCCTGAAGACACTCGCGGTAGCTCACGTTCGGCCAGGAAAGCCCAGTGACTGCGGGGTCCTGACAGGTCTCCATCCCTGGCAGCCTCTGAGCTGACCCTACTGCATGTTCTCGACCTCGGCAGACCTTCTAGGAAATCAGCTCCCACGCGGCCTGGACGCCGTCCCCGAAGTCCCCTCCTGGCTCATCCCCTCCTGCAGCCCAGCCCTGCAGCTGGAGGCCAGAGCGCGCTCCCCATTCCCCCATCTCCCCCGTTGGAGGGCTGGGGCCCCGCCTCGCGCATCTCCTTTTTTCCAGCCTCATTCTCTTCTCCATCCCCTGTCAGCCACCCTGGCCCCGCCCCTGGTCTTCATTCCGGACCCTCCACCCCCTCTGTCCTGCCTGGACCAGGGGAGACCCCTCTGTGTGAGCGTTACCAAGGGCTGTTTGCCCTGGGCCCGCCAGGGTCACCCCTACCCCCGGAGCACCCAGATTCAGCCTTTCCTTAATGATGCCACATACTTAGGGAGATGATCCGATTGTCAGTCCCTTGCTGCCGAACGGGGACGGGAGAGAGCGCTAGTTTTCCCCCTTGTCTATTTTATCATTGGCTATTAAGCTCAATTCTTTGCTAAAGAATTCATCAGGCATCTGGTCAATTATTTTGGGACTTGTCTTCAGGGAGGACGGTTTCTTGCTCAGTAGGGCTCTGTCTCCACACTGGCTGCTTCAGAAGTCGATCTTGGCATCGGCATGGCCTCAGCCTGTCCCCGGGACAGAGCTGACGCAGGGACCACGGCCCTCTGAGGACGGGGGCCGGGGGTGGGCACGAGCCTCTCAGGGCTTGTGGATTTACTCACGTGAAGAGCCTTACGAACGTCTAAAAGTGAAATCCTATTTAACTGTACATGTCAAGGATCATCCTTTTTCGGGGTTAAATCTCATGAAACTTGGGCTGACTTGTACACGTAGGGGTGGTGCAGGATTAGACATTGGCTCAGGCTTTGGAGCCACACGTTTCGTCTCTGCACTGACCAGCTGTGTGGCTTCAGGCCGGTTACTCCTCTCTGGACCCAACTTCCTCGTCTGTGAAGCTGTGTAACGCTTGGGCTTGTTGGATGGTGTGGGGAGGGGCAAAGGGGTCGAGTGTGTCAAATGGTAGCTTCTTAGAGATGGTGATGCTGGCCCCCTTTGTCAGATATTTGGTCCTGTGCTTTAGGACTCCAGCTGAAGGGGATACAGATTGGGTGACTTGGTGCGGGTAGCCGGGGTGTGTGGTGTGTGTGTATATGACTATCAAAAATGATTTCAGGGGCTTCCCTGGTGGCGCAGCGGTTACAAGTCCGCCTGCCGATGCAGGGGACGCGGGTTCGTGCCCCGGTCCGGGAGGATCCCACATGCCGCGGAGCGGCTGGGCCCGTGAGCCGTGGCTGCTGAGCCTGCGCGTCCGGAGCCTTTGCTCCGCAGTGGGAGAGGCCACAACAGTGAGAGGTACCGCAAAAAAAAAAAAAACGATTTCAGGAGGTGATGAAAATGTACTAAAACTGACTTATGGTGATGGTTGCACAACTTGGTAAAATAAATCATTGAGTTGTACCCTTGAAAAGGGTAAATGATATGACATGCAAAATATGTCTCAGTAAAGCGACTTTTAAAAAGTGGAGCGGGGAAAGGAATTCCAGATTTCCAGCTCACGATGGTGGTCTGAACTCACAGGCTTCGCTCTTTTTCCGCCCCAAATCTCATGTAAATGACTTTAAAAGGTAAAAATAAACAGCAACACCGGGGAACAGGAAAAGATGAATTAGTGGATCAGAAATCCTGAGAAAATCCTGCAGTCCACAGCATGGATGAGACGGGCTGACGCAGAAATAGGGCTGCCGAGAGAGAAGTTTGAGCAGGCAGCCCAGGCACCGGAGGAATGGCTACTGGTTTCCCAATGTCAGCCTCCAAACCCCCAAACCCCCAGAACGTGGTGGACAAAAGTGAAAGCGAAAGTGTCCATGGAAAGTGAGAGGGAAGGAAGACAGAGGGCTGGGGAGCTGGCTGGTCCCTCGGCCACAGACGGGCAGCGTGGAGGCAGGGCTAGATGGGCAGGATGGGAGAGTGGGAACGATTACTCCTTGAGGGCACCACGTCTCCCCGCACCACGAGCCATGGGTCAAGCCGATGGCCAGGCTTGGTAAAGTCACTGACACACGGCCACACTGCTGTTTACGTGCCACCCAGGGCCGCTTTCCTGCTACGACGGCCTAGCTGAGCAGCTGTGAGGCTGTAGGGCCTGCAACGTTGAAAATATTTACGGAGAAAGTTGTCAACCCCGGATTAGAAAGAAAAACATGGTGGCAGCTCCCAGGGCCACTTCAGGCCACTTCATCAGACACGGATAAAAGATACACTTATCTATAGAAAGAGTGGTTCCGCAGGGCAGTTAAATCCTCGAAATCACATCTCCAACATGACCCGGTGGTCAACTAATCCTCGATGAAACAGGATTAACACAGGAAACAGAAGAGAATTGTAAATTTGTAATTAGCATCTGCCGAGAGACTCAAAAGGATATCATGTCCGTGAACTGTGAAATAGGAACTGGGCACAGTTTTTTAATTGGTGGATTAAAGAACAAGAAAGAGATCTTTGAAATTAAAAAACATGATTACTAAAACACTGAAACTCCAAAGAAGCTGTGGATAACATGGCTGAAACCCAAACTGGTGAATTAGAGGTGAAGCCATTTAAGTCTCTTGGGGCAGAAGGAGAAGTGAAAGATGGAAATTGTAAGAGTTAGGTTGAGAGACAGGGACTATAGATCCAGGAGAAGAAATATCACGCCAATGGGGTCCCAGGGGAGAGAAGGGGGGAAAAGTAATTAAAGAAATAAGAGAAGAAAGTTTCCTCTGAGATGGGAAAAGGCTTGAGCCTTCACATCTTGGCTGTACGAAGAAGTAATTATGGGAGAATGGCACACTCTACACATATCCATACATCCTGGTGAAATTTATGACGACAAGGATTAGAAAGACCTTGAAGATTCCAGAGTAAAAGAAAAATAGATTGCTTAAAAAAGGAATGAAGGTCCACTCCTGCTGGCCATTCTCATCTGCACTGGCTCCAAAGTTGTGAAGAAAACGGGACTTCGAAACTCGAATTCCATATCCAGATAACATATAGTGTTATATGTGAGGAGTGAGGAGAAAATACATGTGTTTATCTATTTTTGGGGATTTGAAGAGTATATCACAGCTGTTCCCTCTGGGGAAAAATATAATTGTGGGGTAGCATCCAGTAGAATGAGAGAAAAAGACAAGGGTGGCATTGGGGCACAAGAAACAAGGGTGAGCAAACAGACAAAACGTAAGTTATGTCCAAATAATTACTGTGAAAATGAGATTTAATGCCATTGTTAGAAAATAATTCCCCAAAAAGATGGGACATAATGTTCCAAAGTAGCTGGCATAACGTGAAAGAAAATTAATAACGTTCTGGAACTAAAATTCTGAATGACTGCAGTAAAATCGTGCCAAATGTCTTGTCACATTCAAGTGGTAATTGATGGATACTGTTAACTCTTAGAGTTGATAGAAATACGTGTGTTAATATTTTATTGATTAGGACTCTCTGGGTTGCATGGAACAGAAACCCAACTCAACCCAGCTTAAAAACTGTGAATGTATTGTGAGGACTCTGGGATGTCTCATAGGACCCAAGGAGAAGACGCAGTTTGGAGCTCAGAACAGAAGGAGCTGGAAATTCAAATGTGTGTCTCCACCCTTCGCATCTTCTCACCTCTGCACGAGCATCCTTCCCTTTGCACCAGCATCCTTCCCTCTGCACCAGCATCCTTCCTTCTGAGCACCTGGGCTCCTCAGCTGCTCAGACCCACGAGGGCAGAACACAGCACTGACGACCCGCACTTTACATCTTCCTCCATAGGCACTCCACGAAATGTCAAGTTCATTTTCTCAGTTCCAGCTCCCAGACCTCTCGGGAAGACTCTCATTGGCAGAGATCAGGTCAAGCGCCCACTCCAAAATCAACCAGCTGGGGCCCCAGGGCAAGATCAGGTGTTTCCAGGGCTGATCCAGACGCACAAAGATGTCAAGGAGGGGATTCGCATCCTAGAAGACGGGTGGTGCTAGGGCACGCAAGCCCACGAGCGACCACCACCTTCCACCCCTGGGCTGCTGGGCACAAGCCTCTTCACCCTCACACCCGCCCCCTTCACTCCCGTGAAAGCTCCACCCACTAGGACGCTGGTTGGAAATCAGGTCCAGGAATTTGGGGCATTCAGGTTCCCGGGCAGCAGGGGCAGGAAGGGGCAGGTGCTGGGAGGGGCCTCGAGTGCCACCTGGCATCCAGCTCCTCAGGCCAGAGCCAGAAGCAGCATCAGCAGACCCAGCTGGGGACCAGGGTGCAACAGTGAGCAAAACAGCCGTTCCCACATCTGCAGGTCCACAGGAGAGAGAGACACCCAGCTCAGACTTGTCAATAATCACGTGGCTTTAAATTAATGCCCCAGACCCTCGGGCACCCAAGTCGACGTGGACACACGCGTATTTGAAAACCTCGGCCTTTACACCAGCAATGCACAGTGTGTCTCTCACGTGGAAGGATGTCTCCTCACTGCTCTTTTGGGAACTCCTGGAGACGTCCCTGGAGGGGAGGGAATAGAGTCAGGCTCTGTTTGGAGGCTGTGGTGATTCTTTTTTGTTTCGTTTTGTTTTTTTACATCTTTATTGGAGTATAATTGCTTTACAATGGTGTGTTAGTTTCTGCTTTATAACAAAGTGAATCGGTTATACATATACATATGTCCCCATATCTCTTCCCTCTTGCGTCTCCCTCCCTCCCACCCTCCCTATCCCACCCCTCTAGATGGTCACAGAGCACCGAGCTGATCTCCCTGTGCTATGCGGCTGCTTCCCACTAGCTATCTATTTTACGTTTGGTAGTGTGTATGTGTCCACACTCTCTCACTTTGTCACAGCTTGCCCTTCCCCCTCCCCATATCCTCAAGTCCATTCTCTAGTAGGTCTGTGTCTTTATTCCTGTCTTACCCCTAGGTTCTTATCTGACCCCTTTGCACCTGCTGTTCCCTCCGCCTGGGACGCCCCTTCCCAGGGTCACCCCTGTGGCTCCTAGACTTTGGTTACCTGCTGTTGCATAAACAAACCTTAAACTTGGTGACTTAAAGCAATGACCATTTTATTGTCTCAGTTCTCCTGTTAGTGGGCTCTGAGAGCAGTCACCCTGGGGGGAGGGGGCTGGAGACCACCACCGGAACTGGCAGGTGTGGAAGGGGAGGGGGTGGCCCAGGGGGCATGGCCACTATCCCCAAATGGGACATCCACCCCAGGCTCCCAGGCAGCCCAGCCTCCCCACCCCAGAACCTTCCCCCCAGTTCTGAGGTCTACCTCTTGTCCTTCCGTCCCCCTGCTTGGTGACTCCCTGCCACCTTCCCCTCCGCCCTCATGCTCCAGAGAGTTCCAGAACACACAGGGGGGGCTACTGTAACCCTCTCTCTGCATGAACTGAACACGTGAGGACCATTTCAGCAGGCGAGACTGTGCAGGATGAATCCGGCGGAGAGGGTCCCTGCCGCCCCCAGACCCCACCCCCAGAGCCCGGCAGCACCCAGAGCGGCCCTCCCGGGTACCCCCGGCCCCTCCACAGACACCTCCTCTCCAGGAGGAAAAATCTGCCGCCTTGAACATCTCACCCTGAGGATGCCAGGCAGCCAGGCCGTCGGCAGAGGGAGGGCTAGATCAGGAGCAGTGTCTGATTCATTTACTGGGGCCTCCAGGGGAAAATACCTGGAGATGGAGCGAGCAGGCCTCTGAAAAGCACAGCGATAAATACATCAGATCACGCAGAGCAAATGGAAGTGGCGGCTTTGCTGATAAATACTTAAAGCTCTGAAACTTTCCAGAGGAAGTGGCTGGGCCCGAAACAGAGACCGGAGCGAAGGCTGGAGCAGAGACGGGGCTGCGGGCTGCGAGGGCTCTGGATCCACCCGCTCTGTTCGTTTCCCTCGACGAGTGGGATCATCCCCCTCCAGGGACACCTCGTGGCCTTTTGTTTCTAAGACGATCTGACAGTTATGAGCTGCCGGTTTATTATCAGGCTGCCGTCTGCTTTTCCTGTGCCGTGGGGACACCCACCTGGGGATGAATCTATCTGGAGGGTGAAGACGGGGGCCAGAAGCTCAGACACCCCAGCCGGGAGAGCCTGGTGCCCCCTACCCGTGGGCCACCAGCCCCCTTGTTTCCTCTGGTTTCTGGAGCTTCCCAGTGGAAAGGACTCAGCATTGATTCTCATTCCCATCTTAGGGCGGGTAACACTGAGGCCCAGCCAGGCTGGGCAAGGTGACCACGGCCTGACAGACCTGGGACGGTTTCCCTTCCGAGGCAGCCTGTGCCCTGGGAGGGCAGCACCCACCGTGGGCCCGTCTCAGATGCCTTCTGCAGAGGCGACCCACCAGCTACCTGGGCAGTGGAGGGCAGACCTGTGTCCCGAGGAAGGCCAGGAGTGGGAGGGACCGGGCATAGAATTAAGACGTCAATGATGAAAGATGGGGGGACTTCCCTGGCGGTCCAGTGGTTAGGACTCCGCGCTTCCACTGCAGGGGGCACAGGTTCGATACCTGGTCGGGGAACTAAGATCCTGCAAGCTGTGCCTCATGGCCAATAAATAAATAAGTAAAAATAATGAAAAATGGGATTGATCACGAGTTGGTTTCAAGTAAGGAATAGGACAGACCTGGGTTCCAATGCCAGCCCCACCGCCGCCGGCTGTGTGACGGGGTTGGGGGCGGTTTCTCAACCTCTCTGTGCCTCCATTGCTTCAGCCGGAAAAGACGATAATGAAAGTATCTGCTCCCTTGGGGGGCCGTTGGGAAGATTAAACCAGGAAATGGAGTTTAGCCCAGTGCCTGGCACATCGTAAATGCTTAACAAGAGTTCTCAGCTCTTGTTATTTATATTCGTCCTCCCCTGCTTGCAGCAAATTATCCCCAAATTTAGCACCTTAAGACATAACACACTATTCACACCAGCTAAGACGTGGAAACAACCTAACTGTCCGTCGACAGAGGAGCGGATAAAGAAGATGTGGCACATATATACAATGGAGTACTACTCAGCCATGAAAAAGAACGAAATAATGCCATTTGAAGCAACATGGATGGACCTAGACATTGAGCAAAGTAAGTCAGACACAGCAAGGCAAATATCATGATATTGTTTATGTGTGGAATCTAAAAAAAAAAGGGTACAAATGAACTTGTTTACAAAACAGAAGTCGAGTCACAGATGTAGAAAATTAACTTATGGTCACCAGGGGATAAGGTGTGAGGAGAGGGGTAAATTGGGAGGTCGGGACCGACACACACACAACTATATGTAAAATAGATCACTAATAAGGACCCACTGTACAGCACAGGGAACTCTACTCAGTGCTCTGTAATGGGAAAAGAAGCTAAAAAAAAGAGTGGATTTAGAAAGACAAAACAGATGTTTATCATTTCACCGTGTCTGTGGGTCAGGAGCAGTTCTGGCTTTGGGTATCCCGGGTGGGAAGCTGCTGTCGAGATGCGGGTCGGGGATGCTTCCCCCTGAAGGCCCCCACGGGGCTGCGGATCCGCTTCCAAGAGGGCTGTTGGCGGGAGGCCCGAGTGCCTCACCACGTGGGCCCCTCCAGGGGGAGCTGACTTCCCCAGAGGGAGTGGCCCAGAGCGAGGGTGGGGGAAGCAAATCTCTGAGGTCACCGCCGTGCCTCTGCCGTATCCCACTCATCAAACGTCTCCAAGTCCAGCCACACTCGAGGGAGGAGATAGTCTCCATCTTTCAAACGGGAGAAACCTAAGAACTCGGTGGACGTATTTTAAAGCCACCGTGTTACCGCCAGAAGAAGAAGACCAGATCTCGAGGGAAGGGGGGCAAGGAAATTGTCTAGAAAGGCCCGTGAAAAGAACTGGAAAGTAACTAAGAGCAAGTTGCAACATTCTTGACTTCCTGGCCAAGAGCAAGGCTCCCACTGCCCTGCTGATCTGGGTCTCCCCGTGGAGGTGGAGGGGGGGGGCATCCCACCAGGTTACCCTGGACCCTCGGGCCAGGCAGCCCCGCCCAGGGACTGAGCGTCTGGGGAGGAACCCGTGGCCAGGCCTCCTCGTGGCCTGTCCCTCCCTGACACCGTGCCCCTGAACCCGGACACCACGGGGACGCCTGCCCTGGCCGAGAAGGGGTCCCACACGGTCACCCAGGCTCCAGAGACACCTCCACCACTGCCCTGAGGGCCCCGGGGAGGGGAGGGGAGGGGAGGGGGGAGGGCAATCCAGGCCGCAGGGACAGTGAGTACACAGGCCCAGCTGTAAGAAAGAACAAGGGAGGGGAGGGGGAAGAGGAGGCAGCCTGTCCTGTCAGCCCTGGGTGGCAGCTCCTCTGTGGGAGGCCTAATCAGAGGTGACAAGGAGTCAGCAGAGGTGGGGGAGGGTTTTGAACCCTGGATTTGCTTCCCCTTGGCCTGTGGGTATGTTGTGTCCTAATGAAGGTGGGATGCCACCAGACTGACACATTTAAACCAGAAAACAAAGGAAACAATTTCTCCAATTTCTCCACAATGTTTAAAGTCATGCAGTACACACATTCTCCCGCATGGTAAAAGTTTACAAAACGTCATGATCAATATCCCTTTTGAGATTTCCTTGTCTAAAGACACTAGCCGCGTACCTGGGGAAAAGCCCCGTGCCTCCGGTCCAGGTGTGCGGGGTGGCCTTGCGGGGTGGCCGGGGAGGAACTCCGGGCCCAGTGCAGTCGGTCGGTGTGGGAAAGTTAGTTTCCATAGTGACAAGAAGCCAGCTTTGGGCTGCTCACCAAAGGACAGATGGGCAGAAAGGATATATTCTCAAAGTAAAGGTTTGTTTATTTAAAAAAAACAATGTTTTGTCAAGAAAAAGCTCAGGGAGAGGGGACCTCCCTCCCCCTCCCTCCTCCTCTTCCTCCTTGTTTTGCTACAATTACTTTCTTTCCAACCTGTGGTTTTCCTTCCTGACGGGAAGGCTGTTGGACAGGATTTCAAGGGCTCGGGGACTGGGTGACAGGCCGTGTCACCCCCACAAGGCATCCTCTGCTCCATCCACCCATCGCCTCCAGGTTGAAGGCAGAACTCAGACAACGGGCAAAATGAAACAAAATCAGTGGAACCTTCCAACACTTCGTACTTAGATCAGTAGTGAGCCTAAAATATTCTGCACACACAGAGGCCTCCCAGCTGGTGGTCAGATCAGCCCATAGAGATGCGGCCCCTCGGCTTCTCTGAGAGGAACTGGGCTGCCAACTTCCTGCCCCGCCACCTGCCACCCAGCAGGTATGTAAAGGGATCATGAATCACTCAGGTAAGGGTGACAATTTCGACAATGACAGAGAGACAGATACCAGTCTTCTGAGCTAAGGACATAGTTTGAAAATGGTTTTGGCCTTTGGGGAATGTTTGCATTGTTGTGTGTTTATCTGTTTATAAAATTCATACCTGCCCACTTAAAACACTCTGGAAAATACTGTCTAATCAGTGGAAAAATCTTTATGTGAAAACTTTCAGTGTGTTTGAGCATATTTGTGTGCATGTGTGGTGTGTGTGGTGTGTGTGTGTGTGTGTGTGTTTGTGTGTGCGCGTGCGTGCGCGTGTGTGTGTGTAGCCTGCAAGAACAAGCACAGACATCTCAGGGAAGATGGAAAGTGTCCCAGCCACATTCCAGCGAGGATCTCACATACGTGGTGGGGTCCACGGTGAGCCGGCCAGCGAGGTTCACCTCCTCTGGCCCCACGGCCCTTTGTGAGACTTTATCATCATTGATGTTGTGAAAACAAAGCACAGAAGTAACCAAACTTAGAACCAGACCTTCACCTCGCAGTATCACAAAATTCTCAGCCAAGATTCCCCGCAAAATAGAGAAATACAGTCAGATTACACTCACTAAAAGAATATGTTTAATAATATTTTAGTGAAAATAAAATGTTTTCAGTACTGTTGATAGAATGAAATTTTAACGTTACTTTAGCAAATATGTTGCTTCATCTTGATTTCATTGTTTCTCAGTTCCGTTAGAAAGATCTCAGAATGCACTTACACGTGTGTAGTTTATAAGTGAATAATTACACTTCTGTTGGTGCATTGACTCAGATATGTTTTTTGACGAGAAGGGGGACCAGATTTCGGAGGCCACAGGTGTGTGGGGCAGGGGGGCGACAGTGTACGCTCTGGGCCCAGGTGATCTAGTTCAAGTCTGGTGCCCCCGTGCCTCTCTGGGCCTTTATTTCCTCATCTGGGAGGTGGGGATGCTACCAGGCCAGCCTCAGAGACAAGATGAGATGAGACGGTTAGAAAACTGTCCTCAGCCCAGGCCCCGGGAGAAGTCTCTGCAGCCCCGTTTACACTGCAAAGTGGATCTTAGTATTTCTTTGTTAACAGTCTAAAAGCAGCTAGCCCTGCAAACTTGTGTGTACCAAGCCTTTAGAGGTATTAAGGCCCGTTTCGGGTCTATATATTTTGGTTCGTTGATGTAACCGTTGTCTTTGTGTTAGTACCCAGTATATTCGTGACTGTTGCTTTAAATAAATATTTCAGTAGCTGGTGGGGGAAGTTATTACCTATTCCCTTCTTTTCCAAATTTCCTTTACAATGATCTCCTGAGAGTATTTCAGGATCTACTTTAGAACAATGTTGCTGAGTTTTGTTGTTGTTTTTTAATCAGGACTTCAGTTGGGATTGGGCCAGATATTTGAAATATTTTGGGAGAATAGACATATTTACAATGTTCAGATTTTCCAGCAACATGGCATGCCCTTCCATATACTGATGGAATTATTTTCTCAGTAGAACTTACAGTTTTCTTTTCACACAACTGCTGAATATTTTTTATTGCAGCTGTTTCTAGGTGTTACTTTTTTTTTTTTAATCTGTTGCTATTTTGAGTGGAATCTTTCTTTCCCATTATGGACACTAACTGGTCATTGCTACTCTGTAGGAAAATGAGAGATTTAAAAATATTCATTTCGGGACTTCCCTAGTGGTCCAGTGGTTAAGACTCCAAGCCTCCACTGCAGGGGGGTATGGGTTTGATCCCTGGTCGGGGAACTGAGATCCTGCATGCTACACAGGGCGGCCAAAAAGTAGAGATAAAAAAAATTCATTTAGAATCTGGCCAGTTTGCTAAACTGTCATTAATTGTAGGTTGTTTATGCTTCTCTTTGAAGATCACTTCCCTTGGGTTTTCTGGGTGTCCTTGGTAAAGCTTGAAACTTTCTAGTCATTATACCTATTAGGTCTGTGTTATGCTTTGAAGCATCCGCTAAAACTTCAGAAAACGGAAAAGTAATAGTGCGAACGTAGCTTCCTTGGTTTGCACCTGTCATTAATGGGAATGCCTCTGGCACATCCCTGTGAGGCATCGTGTGGAACGCCGGTCCCTCTGGAGAGGCCCTGGTTTTCCAAAAGACTTCATAGGCTTTGAACGACTGCCTTCTGGGACATCTGTGGGCCCGGGGTGGGAAAGGCAGAAGTGCCTCCTTATTGGACCATCCATGTGACTGGTGTGTGTTCTGATAGGCTCCTATTCTGAAAGCATCCTGACTTGAGCTGAGCCCCCCCGCGGTTGGGCCATTTGTCGGCATCAATAGTCGTTTTGTTCAGTTGGCTGAGGTTTCTTCCCTTGCACTGGGGGTGGGTGGGTGGGTCCCACGTGGGTCCCACCCCAGCTCGCCTCGCCTTCTCAGGAGCTCTTGTTGATTATTCTTTATATATATAAATTTATTTGTTTTATTTTTGGCTGCGTTGGGTCTTCATTGCTGCGCGTGGGCTTTCTCTAGTTGCGGCGAGTGGGGACTACTCTTCGTTGCGGGCTTCTCACTGCAGTGGCTTCTCCTGTTGCGGAGCACGGACTCTAGGCACGCGGGCTTCAGTAGTTGTGGCTCGTGGACTCAGCAGTTATGGCTCGCGGGCTCTAGAGCGCAGGCTCAGTAGTTGCGGTGCGCGGGCTTAGTTGCTCCGTGGCGTGTGGGATCTTCCGGGACCAGGGCTCGAACCCGTGTCCCCTGCATTGGCAGGTGGATTCTTAACCACTGCACCACCCAGGAAAGTCCCAAACCTTAAATATCTTGTACTATATAGTCTATGTTATCATATTTTTTTCTGTGTCCCTATTACTTTTGATAATTTTGTATGTGTATGTTTTGTCTGAGTGTTTACATTTCTTTTTTATTGAGGTAAAATTGACATAACATAAAGTGAACAATTAACCGTTTTAAAGTGTATAATTCAGTGATAGTTATGATTTTTAACTGTGCATTTATAGACTATTCATAATCATTCTCCATTTGCTTTACATCAGCAGTTCCTTTACACTCTTAAAAACCATCAAGGACTCCAAAGAGCTTTTGTTTATGTGGGTAATATCTATTGATACCGTATTAAAAACAAAAAACTGGAAAATTTGAATTATTTCACTTAAAAATCACAATGATAAACATATTGCATGTTAACATAAATAACATTATTTTAATGAAGTATAAATGTATTTCTAAGACAAAGAAAAAATTAGTAAGAAGAATAGCATTATTTTACATTTTTGCAAATCTCTTTAGTGTTTGACTTAGGAAGACAGATGGATTCTCACATCTGCTTCTGCATTCAGTCTGTGATAATAGATTGTTTGCTTTGCATTTTGAAGAAAACCTGGCTTAACACAGATATGTAATTGGAAAAGGGAGGGATATTTTGACAGTCTTTTCAGATAATTGTGGGTATTCTTCTTTGGCAAGTGGTGGTTTTTTAAAGGTTGGTTGTGTTGTGGAATCTGAAACCATATCAGTGACCTTTTTTCACTCTGTTACATTAAACCCTACGTGTCTATTTTGCATTTTGACTGGATCATTTAGCCCTTTATGATTTTGTAACATCATGCACTGTGTCATTTGGAAAATGACCTGAGTTATGCAAATATTCCAAATGTTGACACATTACACTATACATTATCAAAAAATCACATTTGTTAAACCTAACCAAGGAGGTGAAAGACTTGCACACTGAAAACTACAAAACACTGCTGAAAGAAATTAAAGAAGACGCATTTATAAATGGAAAGAGAGCCATGTTCATGGATTAGAAGACTGTATTGTTCAGATGTCAATACTACCTAAAGCAATCTACAAATTCAACACAATCCCTATCAAAATCCCAATGAC
The DNA here is from genome assembly GCF_000442215.2 of Lipotes vexillifer. Classification (NCBI taxonomy): domain Eukaryota; kingdom Metazoa; phylum Chordata; class Mammalia; order Artiodactyla; family Lipotidae; genus Lipotes; species Lipotes vexillifer. Next base: position 2,920,507 of record NW_006780611.1, on the reverse strand, counting down.
TTATGTTTTGTAGAAGTAGAAAAAAAAATCTTACAATTCACATGGAATCTAAATGCAAATAGCCAAAAATAATTTTGAAGAAAAAGAACAAAGTTGGAGGACTCACACTTCCTGATTTCCAAACATATTACAATGCTACAGTAATCAAAACAGTGTGGTACTGGCATAACGACAGACAAATAGACCAATGTAAAAGAACAGAGAGCCTGGAAATGAACCCTTGTGTATATGGTCAAGTGATCTTCAACAAGGGTGGCAAGACCACTCAAATGGGAAAAGAAAGTCTCTTCAACAAATGATGCTGAGAAAACTGAATGTCCACATGCAAAAGGATGAAGACAGACCCTTATCTTACAACAAGCACAAAAATTAACTCAGAATGGATTAAAGACCTAGACATATGACCTACAACTACAAAATTCCTAGAAGACACAGGGGGAAAAGTTGTATGACATGGAACTTGGCAATGATTTCTTGGAGATGATGTCAAAAGCGCAGGCAACAAAAGCAAAACTAGGCAAATGGAACTATATCGAGCAAACACTTTTGTACATCAAAGGACAAAATCAACAAAGTAAAAAAGGAGCCTATGGAATGAGAGAAAATAGTTGTAGATCATATATCTGATAAGGGGTTAATATTTGGAATATATAAACAACTCCTACAACTCAACAAAAACAACAAAAATCAAATCATCCAGTTTTAAAAATAGGCAGAGGACTTGCATAGACATTTCTACAAAGATGATATACAAATGTCAACAAGCATATGAAAACATGCACAGTATCATTAATTATCAGTCAAATGCAAAGCAAAACCGCAGTGAGATACCAGCTCACACCCATTAGGATGGCTACTATTAAAAAAAAAAACTACAACAACAGCAGGAAAAAACGTATTGGTGGGAATGCAGAGAAATTAGAACCCTTGTGTACTGTTGGTGGGACTGTAAAATGGTGAACTCACTATGGAAAACAGTATGGAGTTCCTAAAAAACATTAAAAATAGAACTATCATACGATCCAGCAATTCCACTTCTGGGTATATACCCAAAAAAGTTGTAAGCAGGTTTCAAAGAGATATTTGCACACCCATGTTCATAGCAGCACTATTCACATTAGCCAAGAGGTGGAAGCAACCTAAATTTCCATTGATGGATGAATGCATAAACAAAGTGTGGTCTACACATATGGTGGAGTATTTTCATCCCCCCAAATGAAGGAAATTCTGTCACATATTACAACATGGATGAATCTTGAAGACATCATGCTAAGTGAAATAATCCAGTCACAAAAAGACACATACTATATGATTCCACTAATATAAAATATTGAAAGTAGTCAAATTCATAGAAACAAAATAGAATAGATGTTATCAGGGGCTGGGTGGGGGAAGGGGAGATGTTATTTAGTCGGTATAGAAGTTTCAGATTTGCAAGATGGGAAATTTCTGGAGATCTATTTCAGAATAATATGTCTGTGCTTACTGCCATTGTAGTGTACACTTAAAATTTGTTAAGATGGTAAACTGTATGTTATGAGTTTTTCTTACCTCAATAAAAATAATCAAATTTGTTAATATCCCCACTGATCTCATCAGAAAAATCTTTAAAAGTATTAAGAAGCTATGATTTCATGATGCTAGTCACAAGTTTTCCAACATTATAATTTTCACACACACAAAATTTTATCATTGGCAACAACTACTGTCAGTTGTTTTCCTTGAATGACAGGCTTCCTTCATTTTTGAACAAAGAAAATATCTGCCAACCACCCATATCTGGATAACCATATTTTGTCAGTGTTCTCTTAAGTAAAAATTGCATTCCATGAAAAAGAAGCTAGTTCAGTTCATAACTCACATGTTTGTGCAAGAGCTTTTCCTGAAGGTGACAGCAGTGCTCAGTACATAGCTGAACTGCTTTTTGAATACTTCCCGTTTTGTCAAGACCATCTCCAATCATTTGGGCTGCTGTAACAAAATGCCCTAGATGGGTGGCTTATAAACAACAGAAATTTATTTCTCACAATCTGGAGACTGAAGGTTTGAGGTCAGGGCACTAACTGGGTTGTGTTCTTTGGTGAATGCTCTCCGCCTGGTTCATAGATGGCATCTTCTCACTGTGTCCTCGTGGGTGGGAGGGGCGAGGGAGCTCTGGGGGGGTTCTCTTTTATAAGGACACTAATCTCATTCATAAGGGCTCCACCCTCATGACCTAAACGCGTCCCAAAGATCCCCACCTCCTAATACTATCACTTTGGGGGATTAGGATTTCAACATACGCATATTGGGGAAAAACAAACATTCAGACCATAGCACAGAGAAGGTTAAGAATATGTGCATTCAAGCATTGGAACCTAATAAAACTAAATTTTTTTTGCTGCTCTTCAAGGACATTTTTTCCCCTGCAAACACATGGCAGTAAATAATACAATAGCTGCTGGTACAGTTGGTGTCAGTGCCTCAACTGTGCTGAGGGTCGTGCCAGCCTTGCCTGCCACTGATTTTGCACCATCAGTGCAAATGTCAACCCAGTTGTTCCAGAATAAATGATGAGCTTCACAAAGTTCTTCTGCAGTGTGAAGGTTTCCTCCCACTCGTGTTTGGTGCTGAGAAGACCCAGAAGAGAAGATCTTAGGTGTAAGGTGGTGTTGATATGGGACCAATGCACGCAGATAGCATATCTGTGTCCGTGGATATCTCTGTATGCAGGGCAGAGTTCACCTCTGCTGACGAACTGCTAACTCAGTCTCCATGTTTGCAGTTAAATATTTACACGACGACTTACCGTGGTGCTGGGCAGTGGAGGGCTGACTTTCCGCCCAGTGCTGCCAACTCTGCATGGCGCTATTAGTCTCCCCGTGATGCCCATGTCTCCAGCTAGTGAAACGGTAGCTCCATAAGATGCCTCAGTGGCTTCTTAATTTTACTTTGAGAAACTGTAATGCACAATTTTGGCTTTTAAAGCTCTCATCACACTTATGTTTAAAACATTCCATCCCTTTTTTCTTTACACTCTGAATGCCTGGCCTCAAGATGATGCTGTAGCTTTGCCGATACCATAATACTATGTGAAAGTGTTCTGTTGCATAAGACACAGTAAACATTTATAAAGAAGAGGAAATAGCTTTCACCAAGTTTTTGTTTCTTACTTATACTTTCACCCAGTTTCCTCTCAATCATCATTTTCAGCATTTTCCAACATGGATGGTAAAAATGGGGTCTGAGAAAGTGAATCCCCTCCTCTTCCTTAAGCCAAAAATTCATCATTAAATATAAGAAAAACTTATTATAAATAAATTTTAATTTTAAAATAGAATATTATTAAATTCTGAAGAAGGCAATTTTGAAAAAATTTTTAAATTTGGAAAATTTTCCAAAAAATTAAAATATTTTTGTAAAACAAAACAAGAAAGAGAAACAGATTTGAGTTAAGGGAAAAGGAAAATCCTTCTAAGAACTGGTTAGCATTGTCCAACAATAAGGCAGTTGTCCTTAGGAGGAGTGAGTTGCCCATCATTGGAGGTAATCAAGGACAACAGGAGGCTGGGATACTGTGGAGGAGGCTCATGGTCCAGTGGGAACTTGGGCCCAATGGCTTTGAAGTTTCCAGAGCCCTGGTGGTCTGCCTTCTGTGCCTGTCATCCACTGCTCCTCCTAAGGTCTCCGGTGGCCCCTCATCTCCAAATCTGTGTCTTCCCCAGAGCCCTCTCACTGCTCAGGCTTTCTGCACTGGCAGAAGACTTGGAACAAGCTCCACTTTGAGCCCCTCCCCCTGGTTTGGGAGACGCCAAGAGCTCTGGGTTCCTCCTCTCACTGCGCAACAGTGGAGCTCGGTGGCCTCCGTCCTCCACCTGAGCCGTGGGCCTTCCCCCAGCTCGGTCCTCCGGCCTCCTCCTCCTTCCTTCTGCACGCCTGCGGAGATCTCAGCTTCCCTCTGACTGGTGCTTTCTGGGTGGCTGCAGGGGCTCTGGACACCTCCCACCAGCGGGAGCGGGGCCATCATAATCTGAAGCACAAACGCCCAGCCTCGGTGCGCACCCTAATTCAGCAGCTCTCTTGGCCGCTTGCAAGGGGATGCTCCCTCCTCTTTGCAGCGCCAAGGAATTGAGGCTCCAGGGCACTCCGGAATTTGCTCCCGATTCCCTGGGCAGGAAAGGGCAAAGCTGGGGCTTTGGCTCCGGTGGTCTCCCTCGGAGGCCTGTGCTTGGAATCTCCGCGCATCTGCTTAGAAGGATGCGTAGGATCCGCAGAGGCCGGGGAGGAGGGGGAGAACGTTCCAGGCTGAGGAAACACCGCAGTTGAGGCAGGCAGGGTGGAGCACGCCTGGGGAGTGGGCCCCATTCAGCTCAGGGCAAGGCCATGGGGCCTGCTGGGTGGATCAGAACAGGGGGCGAGGGGTCCCGGGCCTCATGGCAGGCAGTAGAGGGGACAAAGGGACCCCAAGAGATAAGCCCTGGGGCATCCAAGAGAGCAGGGCCTGGGAGGCACATCTTTGGGGCTGGAATCCCACGCTGCTAGTTCGGCACACCGCTAGGGAGGGACAGGCACACAGACAGGGCTGCTCCCCCTCGGGCCTTGGAATGTTTTTTCTTTCAGAGCACCGTCTTCCCTTTACAGGATCTGAGCACCCTGCCCACACGTGATGGCCAGCGTGGGATTTCTCTTGCCTTAGCAGTGAGCAAAACAGCGTTCAATTCTCAGCGTGCATTTTCATTCAAACTGCACGGTTGCCATAGCAGAGTTCAGCGACCCAGAACTTGGGCACACGTGCTGGATGTCAGCCTCTCCAAGGACACGACAACAACGACAGCTCTCTGGTCCACAGACCCACGGGGGCTGCTCGGAGCCAGGGCCAGAGGTGACCCAAGAGGTGACCCAAGAGTCTCCACCGCAGGCACATTCACAGACCAATGAGGCAGCACAGAGACCAATGGGCCCGAAGCGCTGGGTTTCAGAACCACGGCAGCCCTTCCTCCCAGCTGCCTCCCGGCCTTGGGCCCTAGTGCAGGGGACCCCTAATGGAGTGCCTGCACTACCTTTTTCTTAAAAAGAAGGAGTCAAAAGATAAAGGTTCATTCCTATCTTTGACCTCAGAGACTTGGAGACTAAAGAATAATTCTAACAACATAAAGGCAAAGTCTTATAGAATTAAAAACAGGTTTCATCCTTTCAAAATCACTGGTTAAGAATGAACGCCCCCCTGGGGCTTCCCTGGTGGCTCAGTGGTTGGGAGTCCGCCTGCCGATGCAGGGGAC
>NW_006780611.1:2896487-2914946 GCF_000442215.2 Lipotes vexillifer | reverse complement strand
CGCGTACCGAAAAAAAAAAAAAAAAGAATGAAAGCCCCAAATGACCATATCAACACACAGAATTTTTTTTTAAAGAAATGAAAGAACACAAGAAATAAGCATAAAACCAAAAACAAAAAGCATAAAACAAAGGTACAGAAGGTCAAACATATTCATCTGGGTCATAAATAAATTGATGGGCATAAGGTCTTTACTAAGGAAAAAACATTTTCAAATTGGGTTTAAAAATATTCACCTTTCACCTACACATCCACCCATCCATTTATTGATGCATCCATCCACCCATCCATCAAGCCATCCGTGAATCCTGAAGGGGGTCCTGAAGCAGCCCTGTGACTTAGCTCCAGCCCCACTCTGCCTCAGTCAGAGGCAGTCTTGATTGCCCAGGGAACCAGCGGAACACACACTTATCCTTGCTTCTGGTAACATAAATCTATCCACCCATCCACCATCCATCCATCCACCTATCCACCCATCCACCATCCATCCATCCGTCCAGTCATTTATTTATTAAACATCTCCTGAGCATCCTTCTGTGTTAGGCCCCAGGATTCAGAGACAGTTCTGCTGTGGTTCTCACCCTTGAGTCTTTCAGAGCCTACTTGGTGAAGACCCATCTGTAAACAGACATACTGACAAATGTGGTCAGGGTAGTGGGGGTCCAATGAAGGGCATGTCTGCTGGGGAATCAGGAGGGCTTCCTGGAAGAGGTGAATTGTGTAAGCTGGGCCTTAAGAGATGATTGAATGCTGGTCTGTGAGCAAAGGGGCTGGGGAAGGGACCTCCTGCTCAGAAGGAACAGAATGCATACATACTGTCGGCATGGAGTGCAGAAGGAACCTGAAGGGGGGGGCAGGGAGTAGCAGGAGACAAGGCTGGAGAGGTTGGGGTTAAGGGACATATGCTGGGGTCACTGGTTTCAGGCTGAGTAGTTTGGGCTTTATCTTGTGGGCAGTGGAAAGCTCTGAAGTCTTTAAACACAGCGTGATCTGATGACATTTGCCTTTTATAAATCTTACTGGGATGGTGACAGTGTGGAGGATGGCCCAGGAGAGAGATCGTGGGCCTGGGTCCTGGCATGACAGTGAGTGTCCCAAATCCTCAGCATACTAGGAAGACACATCTGGCAAAGCCTGTGAACATATAGGTCAGGTGGTTGCTATGGAAACATCAGATGTTTCCCTTCCTATGTGAGCAGGGTGGGTATGGAGCAGATCAACAATTACCTTGGGTTTATAGGCATGAAGGTGGAGCTGGGCTGCCCTAAATGAATATTGCCAGTGAGATATGTGTCACCAATCTCCTCTGAGTGACACTTTGCCCAGAGAAGGCCATTGTGTCAGGGATGAGCAGAGATGGAGCTGCCCTTTTCATCCTGAGGGCGACATGGGAAGGCACTGAGTTCATTAAGGCTGTTTAGGTCAATTACACCAATGGGACAAGTGACCTCACTTAAGTCTGAGATGCAGCAGTGACTTGACAGCGGAAATGTGTGACAGAGACTGAGAGCAAAAGAGTCTCTCAATTCCAGAGCAGGAGGATCCCTTTCAGGGCACCTATTGCAACCTCATTTGATGGGTTAAAAAAATAGTAACAACAACAACAAAGTAATGATAATCATGATGGTGGTGATGATGATGGTGGTGATGATGGTGTTGGTGGTGATGGTGATGGTGGTGATGATGGTGTTGTTGTTGGTGATGGTGGTGATGGTGGACATGATGGTGTTGGTGATGGTGATGATGGTGGTGATGGTGATGGTGGTGGTGGTGATGGTGGTGATGGTGATGGTGATGATGGTGGTGATGGTGATGGTGGTGATGGTGGTGATGGTGATGGTGGTAATGATGGTGTTGGTGGTGATGGTGGTGATGATGGTGGTGATGGTGATGGTGATGGTGGTGTTGGTGGTGATGGTGATGATGTGATGGTGTTGTTGGTGGTGATGGTGGTGGTGGTGGTGGTGATGGTGGTAGTGGTGATAGTCATGACTATTAACATTTATATTGTGCCTAATATTTTCTGGCCACTACTGTAAACACTACCTAAATTAACTCATTTAATCCTTACAAAAGCCCTATGAGGGGATATTTTTATTCCTGCTTTTCATGTGGGGACCCTGAGGCACAGAGTGGCTAATGCATCTTGCCCCATGTTACACAGCCCACTAAGGCTAGACAGCACCGGCATTGTCCTGATCCAGCAGTGTATGCTGGAGATAGAAGGCATTTTGGAAAAAATTGTTAGCCCTCAGACAAGGGTGAGAAGTAGGATCATTCTAAGCGACTGGTGGTTCTGCAGAGTGTTTGCCCTTGATCCGTGCCTAGGCTGGGTACCCAGGCGTTGTGTGGAAGGTGGGATGCAGAGGCAGGGAGGATGGTGCAGGCTTAGAGCTGCTCCAAACCACATTCATTCTGAGTGGTTCCCGGGGAAGACAGAGCGCTTTGGGCTCAATATAAAGGGGACCTTTACCCCCACAGATCCGGGGTGGGAATGAAGAGATCATACAGGGATACTGTGAGCTTCTGCCTTCAGATGTGTGCAAGGAGAGCCTAATGATCACGTTGTAAGGGTTCGGGCTTGGTGACTTCCGTGGCCACTTTCAACTTTGGGATTGTATTGTCCCCATTTCACAGATGGGGAAACTGAGGCTCCGCGGGTGACTTGTCCATGGATGCTCTTTCCGTTTAGCCACTGCTCTGAGCTGGCAGATGGGAATGCTTCTTTTCCACCTCTCATGTTTCCATGCGGAGGGACATCCTTTTGTGTAACACTCCTGGACCCAGATGGGGAAGAGAGGGTTGTTCTGCAAACCTAACCCTCTGGGGGCTGGGATCCTGCTTAGCCCGACCTGGCCTCTGCCAGGAACTCAGGGACCAAGTGGCTCATAGGGAGGACATCCAGGCAGGGCATGGGGTCAGATGCTGTGTGATCTTGGGTAGACCAGTCAACTGCCCTGAGCATGGGTTCCTCACCTATAAAGCTGAGCTACGTGAGAATGAGGTACAGGTTGTGGGAGCTCATGGGTGTTACTTGAATGAGTAAATGTTGGCTGGGAGATGCGTCTGTACTGCAGTGCCCTGGCTGGGCAATTTCCCCCCAAGGACTTTCTGCTCCCCGAGGTCCCCCAGGGCATCCCAGGCTGAGGGGCTGGAGGGTCCCTCCTCAGAGTGTCCAAGCACCCTGGCTCCTCCCTGGGACGGGCACCTGCCTGAGGGTCTCTGCCCCCCGCCTCCAACCCCTGCTGGCCCTGTCCATCGTTTTCAGCTGTGGGTGTCCATCCTTCATATTTCCTGGCTCCTCTGTGCAGCTAAACAGCTGGTGCTATTTGTTCTGGGTGGTTTCCCTTATTTATTGCCACATTTTCCGGAGGCACATAACTCTGTCTTCCAGCCATTTTACTGCAGCCTCTTTAAATGGACACAATTGATCAGGCCTTTGATTTCCTCCTTTTGTTCCAGTCCCTCCTCCCCAGCTGCCTCACCCCACCCCTTCTCTTTCAAGCAGCAATTAAAATTTAAATCTATTTTCTCTAAAGAAAAAAATTAATCACAGTCTCAGGCCCAGGAGTGTCCCAGAGTCAAAGGGACCTGGCAGGACACACAGGGCTGGACAGAGGGCAGCTGACTCTGCCCTTATGGGGGGCCACAACGGCTCGCGGCTTCTAGTCCCTGCTCATCGTTCCCTCTTTTTTTTTAGCCACGAGGAAGCTGAGGGCCAAATCTGCAATTGAGATTCAGGAGCTACTTGTGGCCTGAGTCATATTCTGTCACATCTAGAGTGTCAGGCTGCCTGCCCGGGCCCCCTCCCTGTCACCCTGGACTCCTCCCTGGTGCTTCCCTGTGGCTCAGTGGGTTGAGAGTCCGCCTGCCGATGCAGGGACTAGGGCCTCTCACTGTTGTGGCCTCTCCCGTTGCGGAGCACAGGCTCCAGACGCGCAGGCTCAGCGGCCATGGCTCACGGGCCCAGCCGCTCTGCGGCATGTGGGATCTTCCCGGACCGGGGCACGAACCCGCGTCCCCTGCATCGGCAGGTGGACTCTCAACCACTGCGCCACCAGGGAAGCCCTAAATTTATATATTTCTTGATGATTACTTCCTGTGTCCTCTCTAAAAAATATTTGCCTACTCCAAAACAGTGAGGATATTTTCTCATGTTTTCTTCTAGAAGATTCATATTTCTACCTTCCACCTTTTGGTCAATGGTGCATCTTGAATGAATGTGCGTGTATGGGGTGAGGGAGGGATCAAAGTTTATTTTTTCCATATTGTCAGCTAGTTTCACGACCGTGTGTTGAAAAGACTCTCCTTTGCTGAATTGCCCTGGTGCCTCAGTTGACTATATATGTGTGGATCTATTTCTGGACTCTCTTCCATTCCATTGGTCTATTTGTCTGTTTTGCATTAATATCACACAATCTTAATTATTGTAGCTTTATGGTAAAGAGAGTGTCCTCCAACTTAATTGGGGTTTTTTCAAAGATTTTATTGGATATTCTAGGCTTTTTACATTTACGGATTGATTTTAGAATTACCTTTTCAATGTCTGTAAAAAGCCTGCTGGGATTTTATTGGGATTGGATGGACTCTATAGACCAGTTTAGGGAGAAATGGTATCCTAACGAAATTGCATTTTCTAATCGATGAGTATGGCAAACCTATTCAGGTTTCGAAAGCATTAATTCCCCTCAACATGTTTTATAGCTTATAGTGTAGAGATCTTCCATATCTTTTATTAGATGGATTCTTAGGCATTTGATATGTTTGATACTATTATAAATGGTATTTAAATTTTTCATTTTCCAATTGTTCATTACTAATATATAGAAATAAAATTAGTTTTTGTATATTGACTTTACATTTTGCAATTTTGCTAAATTTGCTTGTTACTTTTAGTAGTTTTGTCATAGATTCCTTAGGCTTCCCACATACACAGTCATGTTGGCTCATATGGACAATTCTGCTTCATCCTGTTCAATCTTTTTGCCTTTCATTTCTTTTTCTTACTTTCCTACACCAGCCAGGACCTTTCCAATGATGTCAAGTAGAAACAGTGAAGGAGGACGTCTTGCCTTTTTATTAGATTGGGGAAGTTTGTTCTGTTACATTTTGCTGAGAGTTTTCTTTTCAATCATGAATAAGTGTTGAATCTTCTCAAATGCTTTCTCTGCATCTATTGAGATGATAATTTTTTTTCTCCTTTATTCTGTTGATTTGGTGAATTACATGGAGTTTTAAATGTTAAACCAACCTCGCACCTTGAATAAGTCCCACTTGTTTATGACACACGCACACACACAGGTTTTGGTTTGCTAATACTTTGTTCAAACTTTTTACATGATTTTATTGTTCTGTAACTTTACTTGATTCTAATTTTATACCATCTGACTTTCTAATTGGAGTGTTTATTCCATTTACTTTCTAATTGGAGTGTTTATTCCATTTACATTTAATTAAGTTACTAATAAAGTGGAGTTTACAACTACTTTCTTGCTGTTTGTTTTCTATGTGTGCCATCAGTTCTCTGCTTCTTTACTGCTTTCTCTTGGATTCACTGAGCATTTTAAAATATTCTATTGTATGTCCTGTCTTGACCTTTTAAAAGTACCTCTTTCCTTTAAAGCGACCGTTCTGGGTATTACAACATAAATCCTTAAATGATCACAATCTACGTTGCATTAATATTATACCACTTCAAGCACAATTTTACGGACATTACAGCAGCGTAAGTCCCTTTAACTCCCCTTCCTCTTGTGCTACGATTGTCATATATTTTATTTCTACATGTTATAAACCCCATAGCATGATGATATCATTGCCTTAGACAGTCAATAATCTCTGTTCATTCATTCTGAATTCATATTTTCGTCTAAATTATTTAACAAACTTATAGTAAAAATTTAAAGTTGTCATGTGCTAATTCCAACATCTGGGTTATCTGGGCATTTACCTCTACTAACTGTTTTTTCTCTTGATTATTGGTCACATTTTCAACCAAGAGTCCAACTGACCTGGGGCTGGCCTCACCTCTCATATGTTTTTGTTCCTCTCTGGTTTCAAATGCGTTGAGGGTGGGGTCAGGCCCTCTCCTTCTGCAAGTACCAGGAGACCATTGGATCTCTTTTTGCCCTCAGCCCCAAACTCCAATTCCTCTTGCATCCTCCATGAAGGGAGTGATCTCTGTGGTCTTATCAGGAATTGAGCTCATTGGGAATTAGCTACAGGTTTTTTATTTTGGCTGCATTGGGTCTTTGTCGCTGTGTGCAGGCTTCCTCTAGTTGTGGCGAGCGGGGGCTACTCTTTGTTGCAGTGCGTGGGCTTCTCATTATGGTGACTTCTCATTGTGGAGCATGGGCTCTAGGTGCGTGGGCTTCAGTACTTGCAGCACGTGGGCTCATTAGTTGCGGCACGTGGGCCCTAGAGTGTGTGGTCTTCAGTAGTTGCAGTGCATGGGCTCAGTAGTTGTGGTGCACAGGCTCTAGGGTGCTCGGACTTCAGCAGTTGTGGCTGGTGGGCTCTAGAGTGCAGGCTCTAGTAGTTGTGGAACATGGGCTACATTGCTCCGTGGCATGTGGGATCTTCCCAGACCAGGGATCAAACCCATGTCCCTGGCATTGGCAGGTGCATTCTTTTTTTTTTTTTTTTTTACATTATCTGGAAAGAATTTAGATATAAGACTTTTAAGTCTAAAAACACATGAGGGCAAAGCTGTTTAATAGACTTGGCCCTCCCGGACCGGGGCACGAACCCGTGTCCCCTGCATCGGCAGGCGGACTCTCAACCACTGCGCCACCAGGGAAGCCCCGGCAGGTGCATTCTTAACCACTGTGCCACCAGGGAAGTCCTAGTTACAGCTTTGATTAGTTCTAGTTCAACCATGGTTTCAACTCTTTTGAGAATAAAATCAGACACCATCTCATCCCCAGCAGGGCCCTGGAATCTAAACATCATGAAACTCAAGATCTTGCTCTGCTTTCCAACCTCACCCCCATCTGCCTCTAACTTAGCATATTATCAGATGATAGAGATTATTTTTACCTTTGAGTCTCTTTCAAATTCCAGTCTGTCATCTAAAAAAGAATATATATAAAAAATATATTATATATGTATATATACATACATGTATTATATATGTATATGTATATACACATATATGTATTATACATGTAGCACATTACACATGTAATATATTACAGTATAAATGTGCAATCTGTATGTATGTGCATACATGTATATATTTTATATGTATATGTAATTATATATGTATAATATATATGTATAACTGAATCACTTTGCTGTACACCTGAAACTAACACAACATTGTAATTCAATAAAAATTAAGAAAAAAAAGAAAAAGAAAAACATTCCAGTCTGTCACATAAGCCCATGGTGCTGAAAGGCGTTGGCTGGTTTCTCCTTGAGCCTCAAGTGTCTTGGCCTACGGCAGGCAGAGGAGTGAGGCCCCAGCCTTAGTAACTACCCCAGATATGACGGCAGCCATTGGTCTTCGCTCACTTATGAAGGCCTTGTCTTTCTCTGAAATTTGGTTCATTTCGAGGTTGTTTTTTGCGTTTGTAGCTCTTTGAAGGCTTATCAAGTATGATTCTGTAGTTTATGTGGTATTTTCTTGCTGTTTCTGTAGAGTAATGGTCTTTATTTTCTACATCAACTAGAAGCAGGACTCCACCGTAGGCATAGTTTTTGGTGCATTTCAGGAAAATGGGAGACACCACCAAGCAGAAAAGTAGGAGAAAAAGGACTCATGAGCACTGATGGAGGGTGAGTGTGACCCTGAGCCTGAGGGAAACGGGTCCCCAGGGGCCCATGCCTCCACTCCTGAGTCCCCAGCAAGGCAGGGGGCTGAGCCTGATCCTTCCTCAGACAACCTGGGATACCTAGGTCCTAGGTCAGCAGCAATGCCAGGCTCCTAGAGAAAGAAAATGACTCCCCTGTGGAGGACGGTGACCCGACTGGAAGCTTTGCGGACCCCCAGACGCTGCGACCACGAGCGTATGAACTACCTTACTGTGACGATTTCACCAGCACACCAGGAAAGCAAATGCCGTGGGCGAGAGGCAGCAAAAATAACACAACAGATGCAACCCCCAGGCTTGCACGCACTGGGATGCTCGGATTCAGAATGTGAAATGGATATGTACAAAATGTTTGAAGACGTGAAAGCTGGAATCTGTCAGTGAGGGCAGGACCCTGGCTGAGGGGGCTTTTTATGTTCAGCCAGAGCAGGGCTGTGGCCCAGAGGCCTCACAGGCTCTCCCTGCAGGGGACTCTGCACCTATGTGACTTAGGGGGTTCTAGGGAGGTTACCTGGGAGGAGGATACCTTGGGGGGGAGTTACTTGGAGGGAGGATACCTGGGGGGGAGTTTACCTGGGAGGAGGTTACCTGGGGGGGAGGTCACCTGGGGGGAACCTCAGAGGTCCTCTGGCAGATGTCTCTAGTCCCTAGGTGACCTGGGAGGGGTCACATAAAGTCATGTAGTCCAAACTCTCCATTTTATGTAAAGAGACTGAAGGTATAAGGACTCATCACCACCTCCAGGCTGGGGCAGGTCTGGGACAATGGTCTCCTGACCCCAAGGCTGGGAGGCCCAGGAACACTGTGAACAGGACTTGGGCCTTGGGGTTCTATGTGACGCGGGTACCTAGCTGAACTTCAGTTGTGGAGCATGAACCCCAACAGGGGGAACGGGAACAGCCTCTTGGGATCCCAGCAGTCTTTCTGGAGGAGCGGCTATTTGAGCAGGGCATTGAGGGGTGCATAGAAGGCCGAGGGGAGGGTAGCATCATTGGCTGAGTAGCAGCCACATGCCATGTGGAGCATTTACAGGCATCATCTTGTACAGGGGCGGCATAGCACAGTATTCACTGCACCATCCTTGTGGCCAGGCAGCTTGAGTTCAAGTCCTGACTCTGCCACTTACCAGCTGGTGGTCCTGGAGAGGTCACCAGCCAGCTGTCCTCCTGCGACGTGCTCAGCTCCACCTCCTGTCCGCAACTGAAGACACTCAGGATGTGTGCCCTTGGGCCAGCCTTCGGGTTCTCTGAGACTGACTTCCTTGGGGGAGACACGAGGAGCCCACCCAAGCCCTAGGGGACTTTCTGTTTCCAGACTAAGCTCCCTGCCTTGCCTGCGGCTGCCTGCGGCTGGGGCTCAGCAGGTTGCATCCTTGATGACACTTCAGTGGGAAACCCTGTGTTCTGGCGCTGGACACAGGCATCCTCTGCTGGACCATGGTGACGACTTTACGTCAACGCGCCAAGTTGTCAACTCCTTGACAGCCCCAAGTGAGGCTTAGTCTCAGGATGCTGCCCTCGGGGAAATCCTGTAAACTGCCACCTGCCCCTCACAAGAGGAGGCAGGCTCGAACCCAGGCCTCCTTGGCACCAGGGCTTCCTGACTTCCATGACGCAGAAGTCAGTGAGACTGTGCCGGGTCTGATGGGGGGGGCAGTGCTCTGGAATGGGGGTGGGGTCTCCTAAGTGCAGTGTGGCTGCAGCTCTCAGGGAAAGAATCTTGGAGAAAGTCTGCAGAAATGCATATTTTCAGTTGCTTCTCGCTGCTCTGGAGGGACCCCCAGGCTGCGTCCCGGGGCCCAGGGATCCTGACGGATCTGGCCGCTGCCCCATCTCCAGCAGCGGCTCCTGGCTGGCCCAGTGCCGGGCAGATTCACTTCCTCGGAGGTTGTCTGACGGTGTTTTGACTTCAGATGTGAACGAATCTGACACTGGCCAAGCCAGAGTTCCAGCAAATCCAATACAGATACTATCCTGGCAGGTTTGGGGGGCACAGAGGGGAGTGAGAAGGGCCCCCAAACCCCCGAGAACCGAGGACATTTCCCAGTGGAGGGGAGGTCAGTATGGTGTGGAGTGTGGGAAATTCGGCCCGGCCGTTTCTACCAGCATTAGTTGTCTTGGGCCAGTCATGTGATACCCAACACTCGGTTCCCCTCCCGTCAGATGGAAATAATGCCTTTTGTTCTGGTCTAAATTAACAGTAAGGGCTCTAAAGCAGCCCCCACAGAATCTGGCCCCGGTATTGTCTTTTCTGTAGTAATAAGGATACCAACACTATTTTACTTTGCTATTTTATTCAATGCTCACAGCTCCTTATGAGGAGAGCATGGCCGGGTCTTTCTTGTGTCCACTTTACAGACGAGAACACTGAGGCACGGAGGACAAAGCATGCAGCCGACAAGGGGCAGAAGCTCATGGAAACTTGGCGTTTGGGGTCCTGGTGCTGCCTCTTCCCTCCAGACAGTGATGCCCCATCATAGCCCTGAGTCTTGGAGCCACCACCAGAAAGCAAGCCAGTGCTGGTGACGCGGAAAGCTCAGTCTCTCTACACCAGTGCCGAATCGAATCTCGGAGAAACAGTTTTGGGTGGAGTAGAAAAGAATAGCTTTACTGCTTTGCCAAGCAAAGGGGGACACAGCGGGCTCCCGCCTTGAAAAGCTATGTGTCCCAACCTGGGAGGATTTTATTTTTTTGCAATTTTTAAGTTTTGGCTGTGTTGGGTCTTCGTTGCTGCGCATGGGCTTCTTGTTGCGGTGGCTTCTCTTGTTGCGGAGCACGGGCTCTAGGCGCGCGGGCTTCAGTAGTTGCATCATGTGGGCTTCAGTAGTTGTGGCTCACGGGCTCTAGAGCGCAGGCTCAGTAGCTGTGGTGCACGGGCTTAGTTGCTCCGTGGCATGTGGGATCTTCCTGGACCAGGGATCGAACCCGTGTCCCCTGCGTTGGCAGGCGGGTTCTTAACCACTGCGCCACCAGGGAAGTCCAACCTGGGAGGATGTGATGAGGAGTTTTCTAGCAATAGTTCAAGGGTGGGGTTGCTGACAAGATGAGGGTGTATGCAGGGTCTCAGGTGATCAGTCTCCTAATCTTGAGGAGTTTCTCTGGTCCCGCTAATCTCGCCTCAGGTGGTTTCTTAGCTGTTCCTCCCTTGATGAGCAACTGTTCAAATCTGCCCTTTGGAACTCAGGGAAGGTCATGGAAGCTGCAGTCTTGCCTACAAGAAACAGGGGACAACAAAAAGCCTTCTGTGCCCAGTAGCCCACAGGCCATCCTCCCCACGCCCGCCAACCCCAGTTTTACTGGGACCCAGGAGGTGGCGTTGTTGTCTGAGCCACACAGACAAGAAGAATTCCAAAGGAGGCTCCGGAAGTATTTCATCTCTGCTGCCAGATCCAGTCCCGGTTCTGTTTGGACTTGATCTGTTTGGGGACGGACGAAGGAGCCCTTGGGGTCACACCAGCTGCAGCAGCTGTCGTGGCACGAGCCGAGACAGGGCCATCGGAAGAAACTGCTTTTCCTGAGCAGTCAGACAGAGATGTGGGGCTGAGTCCCTGCTCGGAGGGAAGCTTTGGGGCTGATCGACCGTCCGTCAGTGCCGTTGGTGCGACGGGCAAGGGGCTCAGACAGCTGATGGGTGGCAAGAATCTGGCTGCGGGGGAGAGTTTGGAGAAGCAGGACCTGAGGCAGGACTACCCCTCCTCTTGCTGCACCAGCCCACGAGTCTGATTTATTTCTGCAGAAGTGCATTCGAGGGTTGAGGTGTAACAGGCGAACACGCAATGAGGATGCCGGGATTCGGGGCCATCCTGGGTTTGCAAAGAGCTCGTGTTCTGAAAAGACCTTTTGTTCGGTGCGGCCATAATGAAGGGGGGGAATTGGCAGTAGACGCCCAGAGAGTGCTCTAAGTGTCCATTCTAAGTGGAGCATTTTAATCGAACATCCGTGTAATTTATTTGAATAAAAATGTGTGTTCTTTCACAACCCAGCTCTCTCCCCAGTCTTTCCATATTAATAGACCATTAATACTCTATGAATGGGTAATCATCTTCTTGGAAAACAAATGCAAGGACATAAAAGGGAAATCATGGTTGTTTAAACTTCAAAACAAGTAATCGCTGGGGAAGGGAGAGCTGTGTTCTAGGCTCCAGCTTTGGGAGAGGGGAGGTGGGTGGAGCTGGACCAGGAGACTCATGGTGGGTCCAGCAACTGCCTGAGCCCCTGAGGGGTCTGCACCCCGTTGCACGCCCTGACCTGCAGAGGGTGCCCTAGAACCCCTGTGGCTCACGGTCGCCCACGAGGGCTGGATTTGGCGTACAGTCAGCTGCCCCAAGCAGGGAGGGCCTGCCAGGGCAGGTACAGGTGAGAGGCTAGCCAGGAAGGGAGCCTGATGGGTTGGGTTCCCACCATCAGGTATCTGGGGGGTGTCAGGGCCAACCCTGTGCTCTCTTGGATTACAGAGGTTCAGCCACACCTGTCCCCTGTCCCCTGCAGTGTGGGCTCTGTCGGTCCAAAGAGCCTCCCTGGTTTTCAGACCTTATGGTGGCGGAGGACCCCAGTCTTGGGCTCTGATGTCCTTTGCCAGACACTTCCTTGGATCCAACACTTTTTTAAAAAAAATTCTTTTGTCTTTACTTATTTAGTTTTTTTGGAGTATAGTTGATTTACAATGTATTAGTTTCTGGTGTACAGTAAAGTGATTCAGTTATACATATATATAAATACATATATTCTTTTATTACATTCTCTTCCATTATAGGTTATTACAAGATACTGAGTATTGTTCCCTGTGCTATACAGTAGGTCCTTATTGGTTATCTCGTTCATACAAAGTAGCGTGTATATGTCAATCTCCCAATTTATCCCTCCCTCCTGTTCCCCCCTGGCCTGGTACCCATAGGATTGTTTTCTACATCTGAAACTCTATTTCTGTTTTGTAAATAAGTACATTTGTACCATTTTTTTGGATATAAACGATATCATACGATACTTGTCCTTCTCTGTCTGACTTGCTTTGCTCAGTACGACAATCTCTAGGTCCATCCATGTTGCTACAAATGGCATTATTTCATTATTTTTTTATGGCTGAGTAGTAGTCCATTCTATTTATGTACCACATCTTCTTTATTCATTCCTCTGTCAATGGACATTTAGGTTGCTTCCATGTCCTGGCTACTGTAAATAGTGCTACAGTGAACACTGGGGTGCATGTGTCTTTCCCTGGATCCAACTCCTGTGAAAAGTTCTCTGTAACTCTGGATGAGACTTCCCACTCCTGGACCTCAGTTTCCTCACCTGTAAACTAAGGTTGCTGTGTTACCAAACCAAACTTTGGTCTGCTAGGCTGTGCACCCTAAAGCCAGTCTGCTGACACGAGGTCATGCGTGGTGAAGGAAAGTGCAGCACTTATTGCAGGTGCCAAACAAGGAGTCCAGGCAGCTTGTGCTTAAAAGGCCCGAACTCCCCGAAGGGTTTCAGGGAAAGTTTTCTGAAAACAGAGTGAGGAAGGGGGTTGTGGGGTGCGTGATCAGCTCGTGGACTTTCTTCTGACTGGTTGGTGGTGAGGTAATCAAGAGTCAGCATCATCAACCTTCTGGTTCCAACCGATCTGGGGTCTACATGCTTTTGGGCAGCAGACAGTTAACTTCTCCCACCTCGTGGGGGTTTCAACATCTGCCAAACACCTCAGAGGATGCGACTCAGAATATCATCTCGAGCCCTTGAGGAGGAACTAAAGGTCCTTGACTTTGTTTAATGGCTAAACTCTTATTATTTTGTCTTGCTTGACTGTTTTCCTTTGTTACTGCATTTTCTCACTTTTCGGATTAAATTTATTCTTTGGAACTCGGGGAAGGCTTAGGAAGCTAAAGCTTTTCTACAGACAAGAGGCGGGTGGAGGACATGGTGGGTGGGGGGGTGGTCTGCTCCAAGAAGGCCCCATAGGGTCCTGCTGGGTTACATTTGGACTGGATGATGCATGCATTCATTGATTCCACAATTAAGTCAAGCTACAGGCTAAGCAGTGGGCTGACATCTCTGCAGTCAGGATTTTATAAGTGAACAGACAGTGTTTGAGGTAAGAAGGACAAATTCAAACTCACTTGTCATGTTTCTCACTAGCCTGATGTTGGTCAACCTAATTATTCACTTGGAACAAAGATGTGTCTGTCCATCCATCCAGGCTTCTGACAGCTATTTGAAGCACCAGAGTGTGTCTGCAGTCCCATCAGGGTGCAGCCGTGATCCAGCTGTGCATTTGGACTGAGGAGGTGATTTATTCCTTTCCACTGGTCCACAGCTCTAACAGAGCCACCGGCTGTGCGACGCCAGGAACACCCAGCAGTTCAGTCTGCTAATGTCTTGCGCGCTGTGTCAGTCTTCTTCCCAAGCATTTATTGGGCATCTGTGGGTGCCAGGTGTGGAGATGGGGCTCCAAGATGGGTAAGAATGGAAGCGCCAGCTTCCAAGGCCGGGAGACTGTCTGCTTTGCTAGGACTGTATTTTCAGCGCCTAGGACAGTGCCCAGTGCCCAGTGAGTGCTCAGTAAACATTGTGAATGAATGAATGAATGGATAAGACCCTGTCCCTGCCCTCTAGGCTCTCCAGTGTGGAGGAGGAGCCGGAGAAGCTGGTGGCCAGGGTGCAGTGTGTTGCACGGGCTGATGCTCAATGCCCAGGTCTCAGCTCCTCTCCTCCCCCTCCCCTTCCTTCCCCCTATTTCCCTTCCTCTGCTCCCCACCCTGACTACCCTCGTCGCTCCCTCTTTGAGGCTCCCACCAGATTCGGTGTCCAGCTGTGCTCTGTGCAGCCCTGTGCACGGTCATCATTCCTGTGTGTTCGTCCCCTAGAGTGGGACTCCCCAAGGGCCTGTCCCATCTCGAATTGGTTTCCTTGGCCCCAGCACATGGCACAGAGTCAGAATGAGCACTATACCAAAGATCTGTCTAGGGAAGGAGGTGGCCAGGGAAGGCTTCTTGGAGGAGGGGGTACGCATGTGGCATCTCACATACCACCAGTCGGGGCTGATGGCAGCATTTCAGGCTGCACAAGCCTTTCTGGGGGTTGAGCACAGGGTGGTGATGAGCAAGCAGCAGTTGCCCACCATGTTTGGATTTATCCATGCACTCTCGTTACCACTGCGCAGGTGGGCGTCTGGCCTGGCCAGGCATTGCTCTCTGCAAAGTGACACCCTTTCAGTAGGAGAGGGGGGAGGGACAGGGAGCAGGGCAGGGAGTGGAGGAGTGTCCTTTCCAGCCAGCTTCCCTGAGACTCGAGGATAAGATGGTCCTCCAGGTGGACTTGCCCAGAAGCCTGGCATCTGAGGGTCCCAGGATGCTCTGGGGGGCTGGGCCTGGGCATCATCCTCGGACATCACAGCAGCTCTCCAGGATGAACCCCACAAGGATGAAGGGACATTCAGAGAGGCTGCTCGTGGCCCCCAACTGGTGTTTTGACACCAAAGTCCAGGGGCACCTTGGCCGCACTGCTGTGAGACCCGGCCTGGAGTGGACATTTGGGCTGGGGACAGTGTGTGGGGACTACACAGAGTATGAGAGCTCAGCAGTGAAGCTGTGTCTCTGGGTGCCATCGTGGCTGGGAATGCCACTCTGGGCTACGGCATGGCTGTCTCTGCATGAGCATTCAGAGCATCAGAGCATCAGGATCTGATGTGGGTGGATGAGGGCTAGTTCCTGTGTTATAAGGGAGCCGGGAAAAGCAGCCTCCAGCTTTGCAGCTTCTCTGTATCCCATTCAGGCTGATGCTGCCATAGGGACCTGTGAGATACAAGCCCTCCTGCTACGGAGAGGGTGGCCGGCTATTAACACCTCCTCCCTCTGCAGGATAGGGTGTCGGGGAGGGGCCCCGGGACCACTGTGTCCCACCTGCAGGGAGATCATCCCAAGGTTGGCACCCCCGTGGCAGCCTGGACTTCTCTGCTGCCCAACTGGGCACAGGAAGGCCTGGCCTAGAGAGACGGGTGGGTGTGAGGGTCTTTCTGTGCCTGGAGCTTGACAGAGTTTGGGGGTTCAGTCTTTCCTTTCTGCTCTGTCTTGCCTGGTGGCCTTGGCGTCCCCCCCTAAAGCAGCCTGGGGTCGTGAGGCTCCTAATGAACCTGGCTGACCCCTGACTCTGTCTCTTGCCAGCTCTGTGGCCTCATCAGGTCCCTTCTGACCTCTGGGCCCCATTTCTAGTGATGGCAGGTCTTGAGCAGAGCAGAAATCATACCTAAAATGCCACTTGTGGGGGAGTCAAAGAGCCCCCTGCTGATGGTCTGTGGTTCATCAGCCAGTGTGTGTCCTTCTCAACACCCCTCCCAACCAACTCTTCCCTGGATCTTTAAAATAATCTCCTCTCAACTGTCCTCAAAGGCATTAAATAATGATAACAAGATGGAAAACTGTAGAGATGCCCAGGGATGGTGACAGACGTGAACCTACGTGGTCCTCACGCAGCCCCAGGACCCCTGGGCCATCAGTGTCCCCACCTTCCAGATGACTGGGATGACACCTGTGCTGGTTTCTCTTAGCATCCGTGCCAGATCTTTCACCCTTTAAATGTGGTCCCGCACACCTGAGCTGCATTGAGGGGTGGGTTTGGTGGACGCCGTGAACACTCTGAAGACGGCCAGGCCTCAAACCCGCCGGCTCCTCCATCCAAGCCCTAGTCAGGTGTGAGCTGGCCGGTCTGTGATTAGGCAGCCCTGAAGGGTCTGCAGTGGCCACGCTCCCTGCTGCAGGCAGCACGCCTCTCCTGGAAGCAGTAGCTGGGGATGTGTCGGCTCCATTACCAGAATTTGGAATCAGCTAAATTATTCCAGTTTTATGCCATCTTTACCAGATGCTTCAAAAAGAAAATCCATTAATTCCAATTATGGTTTAATCATTTTCATCCAATTTATGGAAAAATCATAATAAAGCTTTTGAAGTTCTTCCTGTTGCTGGTGAAACAACATTGCTTTGGTGAAACTGGTGTCATCGTACAAACAATGTTCTTTGAACAGACTCAGAGACATAGAGAACAAACCAGTGGTTACCAGTGGGGAGAGGGAACGGGGAAGGGGAAATATAGGGGGAGGGGAGTAGGAGGTACAAACTATTGGGTGTAAAATAAACTACAAGGATATATTGTACAACATGGGGAATGTAGCCAATATTTTACAATAACTATAAATGGATTATAACCTTGAAAACTTGTGACTCACTATATGGTACACCTGTAACTTACATAATATTGTACATCAACTATACCTCAATAAAAAAAATAAGGAAAAAAAACAATGTTCTTTGTAAATTAAGTGCAGAAATGGGCTAGGGTTCCGGTGATGCATTCAAACAAGCTGTGATGATCTGCCAACAAAACAGAAGTGGTAGCTGTCAAAATTTGAAGCTGTTATGTGTGTGCCCAGAAAGACTTGAAATAAACAACTTCGTGGTCAAGTTAATGTTAAATTCTAAAGAACCTACAGTTTAATTTTTTCGGCATGGTAGAACTTTCTTTCCTTTTTCTCATTATCAACCAGATTTGAGAAATGTTTGAGCCTTTGCTCAAAATATCAACTCAAGTGTCCTATAATGGTACGAAACATTTTTTTGTAAATAAATCCTCTCAATGTTGGATGCAGTTGTATAAAATCAGTTGGAAATGTTTAATTGAAGCATTTAATGGATGCAAGCCACAAATGTCAGGAACATTTTTTACCAATTGCGGTTATTGCAAACAAAACTCTCATGCAGGAAGACGGTGAAACTTATCCCTAGAGGAGCCAGGGGGAGTTGGACATGGCGTAGCGTGAAGCTCAGTGTACGAGTTTTTATTTTGAGATTCTTATTTAAACCTTGGCATACCTTGACACACAGGAAGAGCCTTTAAATGAAGCTGCTATGTTTATCTGGGTAAATTGATGATGTGGGCAGGAACAGAACCTTGTGCAGAGGGCCCAGGACTAGGAGTTTACAGTATCTACGTTTGGTGAAACATCAAAATGATCGTGAATAGAGATGATGTATTTGACATATTTTGTCATGAAAAATATGCATTGAAACACGGTACACTGAATGGAGGCAAAAGGCAGGATTTGTGACAACTTTGCTTCTGGAAGCTCTCCACATTTCAATGCCAAAATGTTAGAATTGCAAACACTCTCCATTTCACAGAATTACTCTGAGCTCACCAGGTACCTCAATTCCTGTAGAGATATTTTTAAATAAAAGATATGGGGCCTATTGAGAGGAGTCAGGTGGAATGTTAACAACTTAAAAACACAATTTGAAGACTGCTACATGGAATCATAGGAAATATTTAAGGTGACATAGTCATATTAAAAGTACATTCTTCTGAAAAAGACTACTTACCCAGTATGGATACATAGAGGAAGGAAAATGACTAAAGGAAGTAAGTATGTTCCAAGAATAATTTTATTTGGGGAACTATATTTAATATCTTGTAATAACCTATAATGGGAAAGAATCTGAAAAAGAATATGTATATATAACTGAATCACTTTGCTGTACACCTGAAACAAACACATTGTAAATCAACCATAATTCAATTTTAAAAAGTAATTTTGGGGCTTCCCTGGTGGCGCAGTGGTTGAGAGTCCGCCTGCCGATGCAGGGGGTCACGGGTTCGTGCCCCGGTCCGGGAAGATCCCAC
>NW_006780611.1:2887371-2896373 GCF_000442215.2 Lipotes vexillifer | reverse complement strand
GCCGCTGAGCCTGCGAGTCCGGAGCCTGTGCTCCGCAACAGGAGAGGCCACAACAGTGAGAGGCCCCCGTACTAAAAAAAAAAAAAAGTAACTTTATTTTCATTTTTAATATTTAGATAATAAGAGAAAGAATTTTAGCTCCTAATGTAGCTAGAGATCCCTATTTTTTTCTCTACTCTCCCCAAATTTCTGTCATTTTTTTCATATTTCTTTTTCTTTGTTGTTTTAATTAAGTATTGAGTAAAATAAAAATAATATATATCCAGTAGCTGCAGAGTACCCAGATATCACTGAGCACCCTGGCAGCAGTACGACCTTAGGGAATTAGATGTGACCTTTGCAGCCCCTGGGTTTGTGCTTACATCCTGCCCATCCCCCCTCCCCTGGGAAGTAACCGCTACCCAGAGTTTCGTATTCATCATTCTCCTACTTTGCCCCTAAGTTAAACAAGTGCGTGTCTGTCTACAGTGCATCTCTGGCTTGGCGTGTCTTGGGCTGTACATAGGGGAATCAAGGGCATTTGCTGTCTGACAGTCCATCCCCGAGAGCCCACCCAGCCATCCTGTTGTCCATGCCCTGGTTCCTTAGTTCTCCCTCAGGAATGGGATCCCGTTGTGGAACCAGAACAGAATTTAACCCGTCCTTTCTCCTACTGATGGACCCTTTGACTGATTCTAGGTTTGTTTGGTTTGCTTTCCTATCGGGTACTGAATGTCCTCTGTCACTCGTGGGAGAGTTCCTATGGCATACGGCGTATACCCCAGGTATGTAATTGTGAGCCTGTGAGTGCGTTTTTAACTTCACCAGGTGATGCCAACCTGTTCTCTGAGTGGTTGCCCACTGGCAGAGCAGAGATGGGTATTCCACATCCTACTCAACACTTGTCATCAGAGCCTTACATTTCTTTCTAGTTTAGTTGGTGTGAAAAGACATTATTATTGTTTTTTTAAGTTATATTCTCATCATATTTTAATGAAACCAACATTTAGTCTCAAGTGTTTATTGCCCATTCTGATGGGTCTTTGTAAAGCATAGCTCTGCTTACGGCATCTCCTTCCCTCCTTCCCCCAGAAACCCTGGTTGTTTAATACATTCATGTCATGAAGCATTCCCTTCTGTTCAGACTCACTTCTCACTCCTTAACTTACACTCCTGAAACTGTCCCCTGAACTGGCCGTTCCCCAGGCGCTGTGTTCTCTTTTTTCTCCAAGCCTTTGCCTGCGGTGTTTGCTCTTCCAGAAAACATCTCCCTTCTCATCCTTCAAGTCTCAGTTCAGGGTCTCCGGCCTCCAGGAAGCAGTGTGTGTGTGTGTGTGTGTGTGTGTGTGTGTGTGTGTCCCCGTGTGTATCTGTCCATGTGTGTGTGTCCGTGTGTGGTGTGTGTGGTGTGTGATGTGTGTGTGTGTGGTGTGTGACGTGTGTGTGTGTCCCCATGTGTATCTGTCCATGTGTGTGTGTCCGTGTGTGGTGTGTGTGGTGTGTGATGTGTGTGTGTGTCCCCGTGTGTATCTGTCCATGTGTGTGTGTCCGTGTGTGGCGTGTGTGGTGTGTGGTGTGTGTGTGTGTGTCCCCGTGTATCTTTCCATGTGTATGTGTCCGTGTGTGGTGTGTGATGTGTGTGTGTGTGTGTCCCCGTGTGTCTCTGTCCATGTGTGTGTGTCTGTGTGTCGTGTGTGTGGTGTGTGATGTGTGTGTGTGTGTGTGTGTGTGGCGTGTATGTACTGGGCTGTGATATAAAATGAGTTTTGTGCTGAAGATCACTGTATGAGTTTTCCTGCTGCTGCTGTAGCAAATGACCACAAATTCAGTGGCTTAAAACAATCCACACTGATTCTTTCTCAGTCCTCCAGGTCAGACGTCTGAAGTGAGACTCACTGGATTAAAATCAAGGCCTTCCTGGAGGCGCCAGGGGAGAATCTGTTCCCTTGAGGCACCCGCATTCCTTGACTCACACCCGCTTCCTCCCTCTTCAAAGCCGGCAGCGGAGAATTTCTCTGACTCTTATGCTGTCACATCTCTGTCTGACTGTAGCCAGAAAAGGTTTTCCAATTCTAAGGACTCATGGGATGTGATTGGACCCACTTGACTGATCCAGGATAATCTCCCCAGTGAGGATGCTTAACTCACACCTGCAAAGTCCCTTCTACCATGTAAACTATTAGATTCCCAGGTTTGCAGGGTTAAGATGTGGACATCCTTGGGGACCATAATTCAGCCTATCATAGTCATGGTGAGAAATATTCGGAAGCCACGAGGCCAAGTGACCCCGAAAGTCCTTTCAAGCCCAGAGCTTCTGTGAGTAGAACCGCAGTGAACCAACCAGCAGCCTCTGTGGTTTGTATCTGCTCCATCTCCTGCCCTGTCACCCATGTCATGGAGAATAACAGAAACCTGCTGGGTACAGCAGTCAATTAGCCTTAAACCCAGGACTCTCAGAGCCTCCATGGGCTTCCAGAGCCCTGGGAAGCTTCCTTGTCCACAAGTGAAGACAATCCGGCCAGAAACGGGAGAGCCTTGCCCCTGGCCCCCCACTGCAGGTGAGGCAGGGTTTGGACTAGTACCTGGCTGCCGTTGACGCCAGGCCAGGGTGAAGGCCTGTGCCCAGCCACTTGTTAATTGGATGAACTTGGCCCGGCTGCTTCCTAGAGTCTCAGCTGCCCCATCTCTAAAATGGGAGTAATCAGGCACATCTCCTAGAATGGCACATGTCAGATTATTTGAGAAAATCTGTATAAAGTGACCCGCTTACAGAAGGAGCTCAAAAAAAAAAAAAAAAATCCGAGTTTCCTGTGGAGGTTTGAACTATTAGCCCCATTTCTCCATGCCTCCCCCACTCCCTCCACTTCCACACCCCGGCCATGCCTCGTCACAGGGGTCCTCCCCACACCTTGACTTGGGACTTGGCAGGTGACATATGGATACAAGCGATGGTGTGCCAGTTCTAAGCCTTCAAAGGCCTCATGTGCTTCTGTTTGCCCTCTGCCATCGCCACTAGAAGACCACACCTTGGCCAGCCTCGTGGGCCCAGAAGGAGGATGGAAGTGTGTGGTTGTCCCAGGTCCTGCTGCTAGAACAGAACCCCCAGCCTGGGCCAGACAATCCCAGCTGACCCGCAGACAAGCACAGCCAAGATCAGCGGGGCCACCGAAGCCCACCTGTAGATGCCTGAGAAATCCACGCCCACTGCTCATGCCCTGCTGAGTTTGGGGGAGGTTGTTATGTAACAGTAGCTGACTGCTACATCCACCATTCCTATTCATCTCAGTTTCTTCAAACTGAGAAGACATTTCACTATTATAATATTTTAGAATCAACTGTGTCAAGAGCCCTGCCCAGCGCCTGATGAGAACACAGGTCACTCCGCTGGGGCTCTGCTGGGTTAGCCTCAGGGACTTTGGTGGCTGAGGCCCCCTCATCTACATGCCCTCAGCCTGTAGTGGGGTCATGAAGTGTCTGCTGAGTCAGTGAGCCGTGGGCCTGAGTGACTCATTTTCACCTCTAATTTAATTATTGATTGATTCTGCCTTGATGGCAAAAAGGTCTCTGTGCAAAATGCAATTAGTTCCTTGTACTGAAGCATTCTGATTGTCTAATGATTGTCTCCAGCGCAGGCCAAGCATGCAGCCCACATTTTTTTTTTTTTTTACGGTATGCGGGCCTCTCACTGTTGTGGCCTCTCCCGTTGCGGAGCACAGGCTCTGGACGCACAGGCTCAGCGGCCATGGCTCACGGGCCCAGCCGCTGCACGGCATGTGGGATCCTCCCGGACTGGGGCACATACCCGTGTCCCCTGCATCGGCAGGCGGACTCTCAACCACTGCGCCACCAGGGAAGCCCGCAGCCCACTTTTAATTAAACTAATCTGTTAGAAGAGCCAGCCTGCTTCCTGACCCGGCCGATTTCAGCCACACAGTGGGGAAAGAGCTGTCCGGCTACCTGGGCACAGCCTGTGGGGTCCAGGACCCTGCGTGGCATTTATGAGTCATGATAACATCCCGGAATTGAAATCCCAGGGAGATCAGTCATCTTAACAGTCCCATCCCCTGTTGCCTTTACAAATGTAGGGTTGTCACCGAGCTCTCACTGCTCCCAAAGGTCACAAGTCAGGGGACCCCTCTGTGGCATGAAGGGTCGGGCCAAGAGCAGAAAGGTGAGCACAGGCTTGGGGTCAGAGTCGAAGGTCTTGCTTTGTCCTCCAGCAGCCCCGGACCCGGCGGAAAGCTATCAATCTCTCAGCATCTTCATCTATAACATGGGGTAACAGCCCATGTCTGCAGCCCTCAGCAGAAGCTCTTGAGGCAGATGGGCTTCCATTTCACAGCTTTTCTTCTGGATTTTGGAACAATAATCCAGTGTGGACTACATATCACTAACCTGGCCAGTGGGTCCAGGGCAAATACCGCAGAATCAAGTTTGCTATTTTAGCGGTAAAACGTGAGTCCTTAAATAATGTGGTAAACAGATTATAAGTGGTCTCTTGAGAATTCAGTTCAGATTTTGTTGCCAAATAAATTGTGAAAAATCTTTCGGGTTTTAGAGCTCTTTGGACTCTGGGTTTTGGGGGTGAAATGTTAGATGCATATCTGATTCACAGGTTCTTGTGAGGGTGAAGTGAGATCCCAGGGGCAAATTGTCACACACAGTGGGGGGCACTTAGAAAGTTTTCAGTAAGGTGTCATTTCCTCCCATCCATTCCCTCTGGGTGGGCCAGCCCTTTTGGGGGTGTGGAGACAGCAGACACAGACCACATCTCCAGATGGATTTGGGTGGATGTTCTAGGCTATAGTAACTACCTTGCCAGGAGGAGGTGTTTGCTTCAAGACATACGGAAGACAAAATCAAATGGCTGATGATCACTGGAGAACCTGTACCTGCTCATCAATCATTTAAAAACTCCAAATTAAAGCACAATGAGATACTCACCTTCAGTTCTCCAGTTTGTAAAATTTTAAGCACTGCTGATGCCCAGGGCCGGTACAGCAGTGGGAAACAGCTTCCTTATACTATCGATGAGAATGAAAATTAATCAAATAGGCACTATTTGTTTTTGGTTGGGTTATGTTTTAGTTTCCATCAAAATTCAGCATGCATTGGATATTCTTGACTCTATAATCCCACTCTGGGACTCTACCCCACAGAAAGAAATGCAAAGACCTGTGTGCAGCTGGACAGTCATTGCAGCATGGTTTGTAATTCCAAAATAGTGGAAGTGACTGAAGTGTTTATTGATGGGGAATGGGTGCCTATATTAGCTGCATTCGTATTGTGGACTATTACGCAGGTGGTAAAAAGAGTGCTGTAGATCTACACTGGAATGAAAGCACATGAACCCCAGTCGCTCACCTGTAAAATGAGGGTTTGAGTTGCTCCTCCTACTGAGGGTCACTGGAAAGGCTATAAAGCTTTTGACACAGTGCCTGCCATAAAGAAAATGCTCAAGACGTAAGTATTAGCTGTTTTCTTGTTGTTTTGACGGTGGACTCATAGGTGCTGGCTCATTGCCGTGTTGGATTAGCTCTGTGATCCTGAATCCCTGGCTCCGTGTCTGTCCGTCAACTTAGGCTGAGTTCTGCTGCAGCGACAAACATCCTTCCATCCGTGCTTATCGTGAGGGGCTCAGCTCTTCACCCTGGGACCCCAGCTGAGCCCCCTCTGGGACATTCTGGTGTCAAGGAAGAGGGGCAGAGAGAGCGAGGAACCCTACAGAGGCTCTTAATGTACTTGCACTCACATCTCAAGGCCAGAGTGAGCCCAGGGGCCGTATCCACCCCCAATGGGACAGGACGCACACAGCCTACTGCAGTACGGGCAGTA
Organism: Lipotes vexillifer; assembly: GCF_000442215.2. Classification (NCBI taxonomy): domain Eukaryota; kingdom Metazoa; phylum Chordata; class Mammalia; order Artiodactyla; family Lipotidae; genus Lipotes; species Lipotes vexillifer. The sequence continues at coordinate 2,890,559 of NW_006780611.1, read as the reverse complement.
AAATTTTGATGATGACACAGTTAACCACACTGAGTCTGTAAAAAGTAAACCCACACCCTTTTCCTGATTGATTCTGTGAGTGCTGAGGGGTGTGTGCAGGGTGCCCGTGGGTCCCTGGCTCATAGTAAGAGCACCCCTTCCTTCCTGCCTCCTTTCCTGCCTCTGGCCTCTCCTGCCTTTAAGGACCAACACCACCTTTTGTCAGATCCCCACATTTTAAACTCATGAGGAACAGGTAGGGACATCTTAGAAGATATTTCAGATCTTGGTTTAGATAAGGATTTGAAAATCTCCAATCAGCTTATTCTGATTCTGAAGACACAGGAAAAAGTAACAGACATCATTCATTTGCCCTGAGGCTGGGTGTTTGGGGATCTCTGAGCGAGGGGAGGTGTCCTGGCCCCAGGACCTGGGGGAGTGGGGAGGCCCAGGGCCTGCAGGAAGGCACTCTCGTCAGCTCTGGGCTGCCCTTGGCCCCCTGGGGTCCCCTGGAGGATCCTGGAGACCCAGGGGTCCCAACGTCATCACAAGGGTCCTGATCAGAGGGAGATTGGAGGGTCAGAGGCAGAGAGGGGGTGTGGCCATGGAGGCAGAGGTCGAAAGAATGGGGTCACGGGCCAAGGAACGTGGGGGACCCTAGGAGCCTGAAAAGGCAAGGAAGTGGGCTTTCCCTGAGCTTCCAGAAGGAATATGGCCCTGCCAACCCACTTTGGACTTCTGATCCCAGAGCTGTAGGACAATAAACCCACGTGGCTTTAAGCCTCTTGCTTTCTCCCAGAGGCCACCGGAGACGAATAAAGGAAGGTCCAGCCAGAACCGGGTCCAGGCGAGGCTGGCTGGGCCCGATCCGAGCAGAGCTGGCCCAGCTCCCCAGGGCCGTGGACACGTTGCCTCCTGTCTCAGCCCGGCTTTCTCTTCTGAGGTGGGGAGTACTGGCTGCCTGGCTCTGCTCAGGGCTGCTGCAGGCTACAAGCGGTCGTGAGCATCATGGTAACTTTCCAAGGATGAGGTGCTTTACCTCTGGGTACCGGCTAAGATGAGGGCTGGGGTTAAAAGGGCCAGGCTATTACTGGCCAGTGTTCCAGCACCTTCTGCTGCTGTGGCCCTGAGCCCTGCTCTCTCTTGCCTGGAGAACCAGCACCTTCCCATGGGGGGCCCGTTCTATTCTTTCCTGTCCCCTGCCGTTCCTCAGGAGAGGGCCACAGAGACTTTCCTGCCCCCACCGCCCCCCGATGGCGTGGCTCCCTCTGCAGTAAAACCGCCCCCTAGACTCCCTCTGGCCCGAGTGGGGTGAGGCCCAGGCCCCTTACCCATGGGTCCCACCTGGCTGCCTATCATGCTGTGCTCGGCCTGGTCCCGGCAGGGCTTTGCCTTCCCACTGGAGCCGGGTTCCCTCCTCTGCAGACCTGTCCTAGTTTGTCGTATGCCCAGCGCCGTGGTTCTCTCCTTCTCATGGACACATCTGTCCTCCTAGGCCGTCAGCTTCTCAGTGACAGGGCCTGACCATCTTAGCTCACCCTTGCATCTCCTGCACACAGTACGGGCTCCGTGAATAGCTCTTGAGTGAATGAATGGCCATATTTCTGGACTCACCTTTCTCTACTTTAAAAAAAACCTGTGAATCCCCTTTGCTTTAGGACCAGGCCTCACCGACTCTGGGAAGGCCCCCTCGATTGCCCCAGGCCTGTGTGGGTTGTTCCCACAGCCCCGCACCAGCCCCTTTGATGTCATGTGCTTGCCTGGGGGTCTTGGTTTCCTCTCCCCCCGACCGCGGCCCGCGCCCTCCCCGCCCCCCACTGGCCACGGCCTGCACACAGTAGTTGCTACACGTGCATTTGCCGGGTAGTTCACTGTTCATTCAACATGTATTTGGCAGGCGCCTGCTTCGGGCCAGGGAGGGACTGCTGTATGCCCCAGGGACCCCGCTGTGACCCAAACAGAGATGCCTGGCCCCTCAGTACCTTCCCTCTAATGGCAACAGCGGAGCCTCAGCTGGCGTGTGGCATCAGCAGACGCTGCCCGAGTACAGACATAACTTCTGTTTTGTCACCGTGTCTGGTCGTAAAAAGCTGCATTTTTATATATTTCCACGGGTTAAAGATTTAAGATAAAGTTAATCTGCCAGGTCTGGGTGACTGGCGGGGTTTGAATAATGCCACTTACTAGACAGCGGCAAGTGGAAGTCACTGCATTTGCCAGCAGTGGGCTGGCTGTCCCGCAGCCCCCTGTGCTCTGGAAGCCCAGCCTCGGGTCCACCCGCCAGCCCCTAGGCCAGCCAGGTGCTGGCCTCTGTCCCCTGTGTCACCAGGAAACCCACTTGCCCTAGCGCATCCAGCCTTCCCTCCACCCGCACAGAGCCAGTCTCTGCAATGCCCACAAAGGCCTAGAAAAGTCCCCAGTCTTGTCCTGTCCACTTTTATCCTCCAGCTAGTTCTTTCCATCTTGAAAGTTAGCGCAGTTTTGAATTCGAAGCTGGGGCCGCCAAGGGATGCGCACGGCAGGCAGAGGTCAACACGCCCTTTCTAGTTTTCCAAAACCAGATCCTTAAACTAACTTGGGAAGAATATCGTGCCTGGTCGTGGGGCCCAAACTTTGGGTGAAAATGAAGGAAACGAGGCGTGGAGATGGGTTTGGGGGAGGAGTGGAACCCGCTGCCCTGCAGGGGCGCCACCCCAGGCGTCAGTGTCCCCGTCTGTCGAGGTGGGTGGGGGGTGGCACGCTCTTCAGGCCTTCCCTGCCCTATAACCCTCTGTGATTGGTGGCTCCCGTGGGAGGGGTGACTGGACAGAGCTGAGTTATAACCGGGGACTCTGGAATGACCGGGAACAATCTTGCCCCCTGAGCAAGCAGGGGACCGCTGGTGGGGCTGGGTAAAGAAGGCTTTCTTGCTGGCTCAAGCTCTGGCCCGACCCAGCCCCGGGGGCTCAGCCTTAGGGCCCAAATGGTTCTCCAGCCAACTGAGCTGGAGGGTTTCCTTTGTCTGTTTGCCTCAAACCCTGACCTGAGTCTGAGGACTTGTCAGCCCCAAGGGAGGAGGATAGAGGCGGAAGTGGTCTCCATGACTCCCGTGCCCCGATGGGCAGCATGGAGGTGGGACTAGGTGGGAGCCACCTGGAGCCCCGTCTTTGTGCAGCGCAGAGTGTCACGTGAGAGGCGCATCTGTAGGTACTGAGCCAGTGGGTTCCAGC
>NW_006780611.1:2864001-2887349 GCF_000442215.2 Lipotes vexillifer | reverse complement strand
CTGCTGAACAGCAGGATCGTCAGGGAGCTTTAAAAACGAGTCCCTGAGCTTCATAAATCCAGATCCCTGCATCGAAATCCCTGCATTCAGGCTTGGAGAGCTGAGTCTTTTATGTCCCTCTGTGAGGGGCTTGGAGCCGTGTACCTGCCCAGCCCAGCTCGTCCCGCTGTCTGTCATTGCGGCACCAGCCACCTTGACTTAACCGGGAGTTTATCCTCTGTCATGCCCTATGCAGGGCACCAGGGATGCAGAGCTGGAAGCCCGTCCTTGGGCATCTGACTGTGCTCTGGGGCTGAGAGTTGAGTACTCAAATGGCTATAATATGGGGGATGAGGCCATGGCGGAGTGGCACCAAATGAGGGTTGACCAACACTCTCCCAACAAGCTCAGGCTCCTCTGACCCCTTTTCTTGACGGGGCCTCGGCCCAGGCCTTTAAGGACTGCAGACTCCAGTCCCAGCAAGAGATGTGAACCCACACTGGCATCGTTTCTAGCAGCTCAAGGCCCCTTGGGTTCCTGGCCGGGGAAAGCTCCAGGCTGCCACGAGAGATGACTGTTCCCAGCACCGGAAGATGGGCCCTATCTCCAGCCTCCGGGGGAGGGGGGTGGCGTCACTTGGGTCAGCCCTAGATGGCAAACCCAGATGGCTGCTGCATGGACCATCTCCCTGCTTTTTGTAAATTTCCACTTCTCTGCCTCTGCTCCAGCCCGGCTCCACCCTCCCTCCACCCTCGTCCTCCCTGTAAGATGCCCAGTCACCTCTGCACAGGTTGAAGGTGAGCTCAGTGTACTCTGGACCCTCCTCTCTATTGCAACAGATGGAATGAAACCTGTTTCCGTTGCCTTCAACTCATGCCGGCCCTGTTAACCTCTGCCGGGGTTCAGGGACCCCTTTTCGATGAGTGGTTTTCGAACAGCCCTGGGTTTGGAGGGCCAGCTGGCATGTTCACATCCTAGCAGTGAAGGCACTGTCCATGGCGTCCCAATGGAGGCATTGGTTTTCCTAGGCGTCAAAGCCCTTGGTGAACTCACTCCTTTTCTAGACCTGCCCGTAGTTTCAGTCTTTCAAGGTTGGAAAGATTTTCAAGCTCATTGGGGTCAGCTGTGCTCCGCGTCTTGAGAAGGGATTCTTCTCAAGGGATACCACTGCTGCGGTAGCCAGCAGCGACCTTCACCCTTGTTCTGCTTTGTTTTTTACACCCCATCTGAACACTTACTATGGGGATTGTTCTCCCATGCCCACATGGTCCCCAGGGGGTTGCCTGGGACCCCAGGCCTTTCCCAAAAAAGCAGCATGGAAGGAATTGTTATAGATGCCCTGGACATCTGTGGTTCAGCCCCTTTACCCACTCTGGCAGCAGAATCCCTCTCTGGGGGATTCACAACTCTTAGTCCTTGGAGTTCAAATAAGCTGTCCACCTTCTGTACCAGGATGAGCAAGACACCCAGGGCTGGCCAATCAGAGCCCACGGTAATTGGTTCAGAGAAGGTCACATGACTCCAGGCAAGCCAATCAGAGCCCATGGTAACTAGCTCAGAGAAGGGCACATGACTCCAGGCAGGCCAATCAGAGTGTGGCCTGGGACCTTTTTTCCAGAAAAATTAGAAGGACACTTGAAAACAGTTTAGTGTTAGTGGTTGTTTGTTGAGCACCTACTGTGTGCCAGGCACTGGGCTAGGGGTTTGCGTACATTGTTTGTAATCCTGACAAGTACTGTACCTGTAGTAGTCATGGTTCTATCTTTGTTACAGGTGAGGAAATCAAGGCTTGGGGAGGTTGTGACTGTCCTGAGGTCCTCCAGCAATGTTTGCAGAGCCAGGCTGGGATTTCAAGCCTGTTTGTCTCTGTGGTTTTCAGACTCGCTTAGTAACTAATGCTGCCCTCCAGGGTGCCAGAACATCCACACCCAAATGAGAAAGTTCAGTGATATGTACCTATGAAATAAATGTCTTAAGAGCCACGTCTGGAATCTTAACAACTCTCAAGGCCATTTCTAGGTACTGGTCCTAAGAAAAGAATCCAAAGTCCACACAAAGACTTAGGAAGAGTACTGTTTATTCATCACAGAGTAATTCGTGAGAGTGAGAAATTAGAACCTGCCTAAATGTCCTATAATGAGGAAGTGATTAAGTAAATTATGCAGCCAAAGATGCTTACAATGATTTTGTAATAACACGGGGAAATGTCTAGCATATTAAGTGAGGAAAACAACCGGGTAAAAAAATTTTATTTGGAGGCTTATCTCATCCATACAAAATTACAAATCGAAAGATAGATATATTTTTTAAAAGTTTGAAATAGGCCAGTGTTTCCACAGCGGTTTTCTCTGGGTGGTGAGATGTATGCTTGCTTTTTATTCATAGTTTCCAAAATTTCGAAAATGGGTGAGTATTGTGTTTACAGTCAGTGCAGAAGAAAAGATGATACTAAAAATTCTGGTAAGGAAAATGTCAGCAGGACTTTCATTCTCAACTGAGCTAGTAATATCCAACCCCCAGGCCAGAGGCAGATAAACAATAAGGGCAGTTTGCATTGGAGCAAGGTTTTGGGTTTACAATGTGCTTTCCTGTATGTGACCTATTCTGGTAAGCAGACGATTTCTGTGTGGTAAACAGGGCAGGTTCTTTTTCTCAGCCTCATTTTCATTTTGTTTTGTTACTGTCATATATATCATACATTCAAAAGAATGCGTAAGATATAAATACTGTTTACAGAAAGGTAACAAGACAAACACCCATGCATCTACCACCTAGGTTGGGAAATAGAATATTCTGGTACCTTAGAGCCTCTGTGTACTCCTTCCTAACCCTATCCCCCTCCTTCCCTAACATTTGTGGGGCTCGGGGCAAGAGTACAGACACAGCCCCACACACCATATGTCAAAATATTTATAAATTATAAATCAAGTTAACGAACTGTTAAATAAAAAATGTTCTAGACTCCTGCTTTGACAAATATACTTTCATAATAACAAAACTGAAAAGATGTATAGAATTATGGGTTATTTTTTGATAACTGAAAGCTGGCAAAATATCAAAGAGAACTGAATTTAATTATTATTGCAGATGCCTGGGTGTTCTGTTGATGGGCCAATAATGCTTGAATGAGTAATAAAACAAAAACATGCATAATTTATAAATAGTTGTATGTTTATTCTGTAAAATTTATTTTCTTGCCTTCATTTCAGCACTATTGCTAATTATATTGTTATAATTAGATTTTTCACATAATTTGCATTTTGTTGACAGTAGTGACAAATTAGACACCATATCTTGAGTCATTGTTGTTCTTAGATAAGTTTTTAAAAATTAATTTCAGTTTGGAGAAACTTTTTGATCTGCCGCGGCAGTAGTAGCTGGGACGGTCAGTAAAACCCTTAAAGACAAGTATTGAAGGAAATTAACCAAATTTCTTTGAAATTTTACTTATAAGGTTTAATCGTTGTAATGGGATTGAATATTTTCCTTTATTTATTTTTATTTTTGGCTGCGTTGGGTCTTCGTTGCTGCGCACGGGCTTTCTCTAGTTGCGGTGAGCGGGGGCTACTCTTCATTGCAGTCCGCGAGCTTCTCATTGCTGTGGCTTCTATTGTTGCAGAGCACGGGCTCTAGGTGTGTGGGCTTCAGCAGTTGTGGCACACGGGCTCAGTAGTTGTGGCGCACGGGCTTAGTTGCTCTGCGGCATGTGGGATCTTCCTGGACCAGGGCTCGAACCCGTGTCCCCTGCATTGGCAGGTGGATTCTTAACCACTGCACCACGAGGGAAGTCCCCCCCCCTTTTTTTTTAGGGATTGCATATTATACATAATCATTAACACAGGAAGCATCTTATGTTCATTTCATCATATAAAATCACAATCACTTCTCTCAGTTTTCCTCACGTTTCATTGTCAACGTCAATATTCCTGCAACATTGCAAAGAACAGATACCAAGCTTCATTCATGTTCCATCTAATTCTACATAAATGTAAACAGAGAAGAGTTACCTAAGGTTGCAAAATCATTCCCAGCTTCCATGTGTGCCATTTACCTGTGCCTCCTGACTGGTGAGACCTTCGGAAACAGAAATGCTGTCCAAGGAGAGGCAAGAAGGTGGTCCCTCAGCACTACTGGGCAGGATGTCCTCCTAACAACCAAATTGAAACGATGGACATACAACAACTTGATCCCAAAAACTCAGCCTCTGTGCACCAGGGCTGCACGGAATCTCAGAGACAGTTTTGGTTGAAGCAGAAAAAATTAGCTTTATTGCTTTACCGGGCAAAGGGGGACACGATGGGCTCTGTGCCCTGAAAAACTGTGTGTCCTAGCCTGGGGGATTTGGTGAGGAGTTTTACAGCCATGGTTCAAGGGTGGGGTTGCTGATAAGGATCAGGGTGTGTGCAGGGCCTGCACTCCTTTAATCTGGCCTCAGGTGTCTCCTGATGAGTTTTTCTGGTTCCTTTAATCTGGCCTTTGGGACTCAGGAGAGTCATGGAGGCTGGAGTCTATTCCCTACAAACAAGAAACAGGGGACACAGAGAGGCTTCTGTGACCAGGAGCCCCACAGGGTCCTGCTTGGTTTCAAACTGACCACATCCACGCTATTTGAGGGAAGAATTCGACAACTAGACTTTCCTCCCACCCTGTGATTTCTCCTCCCAGACTCTCTGTCTCTGAAATCAGTGTCTGCCTCTGACAAGAGGGTAGCACAGCCCTGCACCCTGGTGGTAGAGCCAGGGAGGTGGGAAGGGCTTCTCAGGGGGTTTGGGGCACAGGTCTGGCTGGGATGGAGTGAGGGGTGCACCCAGGGGTTCTTTAATGAATGACTTCCGGGGGATGTTTCTAATATCTGGAACCCCAAAAGTAGTGAGCCCAGAGCAGGGACCCCACTGTAGGGATCCTTTGGAGGAGGAGCCTGACTTGTCTCATTCCTTCCTTGTCTTTCTGGATCATCCAGCACAATCTATCTTGAAATACTGAAGACCCTCAGGGCAGCACATGCATGACATGTGAGGAAGGGTGTGTCATCCCCTCAGAGGAAGAGATGCTAACAGCCTCGAGACTGCCCTCTGGTTTCAGCTTCCCTGAGGGTTTGCAAGTCCCTCCTGGGAAAATCGGTGGGCGAGGCCTGAGCTGCGGAGGGGCTCGTGTTTCTGTTTCATGGTTTCTAGACCAAGTCCCTGCAGAACGCGGCTGTGGACTGCCCTGAGTGCTCTCAGAGGTCCTGCAAGCAGAGGGTGGCAGGGAGGTGGGGCTCCTTCTGGGTGTGGCCAAGCCCAGCTCAGATCATGACTGGAGCCAGTGTCTGTCCTTAGGTTGATAGGACAGGATGGTCTGTGCATCTAAGCCTGTCTATCTCTTGGGTTGGACCAACCCAGCCTGGACTGTCACCCTGCATGCTGCTCTCCCATCTCTCTCCGGGGTTCTCTGCATGTGGCTCCCTCCGGGGTTCTCTGCATGTGGCTCCCTCCGGGGTTCTCTGCATGTGGCTCCCTCCGGGGTTCTCTGCATGTGGCTCCCTCCGGGGTTCTCTGCATGTGGCTCCCTCCGGGGTTCTCTGCATGTGGCTCCCTCCGGGGTTCTCTGCATGTGGCTCCCTCCGGGGTTCTCTGCATGTGGCTCCCTCCGGGGTTCTCTGCATGTGGCTCCCTCCGGGGTTCTCTGCATGTGGCTCCCTCCGGGGTTCTCTGCATGTGGCTCCCTCCGGGGTTCTCTGCATGTGGCTCCCTCCGGGGTTCTCTGCATGTGGCTCCCTCCGGGGTTCTCTGCATGTGGCTCCCTCCGGGGTTCTCTGCATGTGGCTCCCTCCGGGGTTCTCTGCATGTGGCTCCCTCCGGGGTTCTCTGCATGTGGCTCCCTCCGGGGTTCTCTGCATGTGGCTCCCTCCGGGGTTCTCTGCATGTGGCTCCCTCCGGGGTTCTCTGCATGTGGCTCCCTCCGGGGTTCTCTGCATGTGGCTCCCTCCGGGGTTCTCTGCATGTGGCTCCCTCACTTTCTGAGTCTGTTGCTTCTTTTCTTCTTCTATGCTTTGGTTTTGCTGGAGCCACAGCCCCCAGTAGCTGCTTGAGGACCAACGCAAGGAAGCTAAAGTTTGAGTCCCTGTGTGTCTGAAATGTCATCATGCTACCTTCATGCTTGTCTGAGTGATTTCCTGGGCAAAGAATTCTAGGTGGGAACTATTTCCCATGAGAGTTTGGGAGGCTTCGCTTCACCGTATTCTGGATTTCAGGGCTGTCGCTGAGATGTCCAAATCCATTTTGCTTTCCGATTCTTTGCATGTGACCTGTTTTCTGGCCCCTTTGTGGCCCCATCTGGAAGGCTGAAGAATCTTCCTCGTGTGGCCTGGGTTCTGAAATTCCCCAGTGCCATGTCCTAGTGTGGGTCCATTCTCATCTCTCTGTGTTGGGCAGTCAGTGGCCTTTTAAATTTGTGAACTAATGATCTTCCTTCCTGGAAAATTCTTGTGCCTTTTTTCTTTTATTTTTGAGCTTGCAAACCAGTGTTTTATTTTACTGTTCATTGCATTCAATGGGTGGAGAAAAAAATAAAAAGCTGTCTTGTTTCCATTCTGAAAAGAAGTCAGAAGTCTAAAACCAGTTTCTTCCTTTTACACAATGGGTGCTCCTGTGGGCAATGGCTGATCTGACTTTCCACTTGGGCCTCCTCTGCCCTGGTGGCCATGAGCAGGGCCTTGTGCTTCCAAAGACTCCTTTCCCAAGTTGATTTTCCTCTGCCAACCTGAACTCTACTAGCAGCTAAGGAGACTAGGAGGGCTGTGAGCTCCCTGAGGGCACAGAGGGTCTGTTTTTTTTTTTTTTGGCCGTACACGGGCCTCTCACTGTTGCGGCCTCTCCTGTTGTGGAGCACAGCCTCCGGACGTGCAGGCTCAGTGGCCACGGCTCACGGGCCCAGCCACTGCACGGCATGTAGGATCCTCCCAGACCGGGGCACGAACCCGCGTCCCCTGCATCGGCAGGCGGACTGTCAACCACTGAGCCACCAGGGAAGCCCAGAGGGTCTGTTTTGTTCATCCCTGGATCCTCAGGGCTTGTGTGCTGCCTTTGCAAATAGCAGGCATCAAATGTTAACTCCCGGTCTGTGATCTGCTGGTCTTGGAGTGTCTCCCCGAGAGGCAATGGCAGCTCACCCTGGGGACATGGACACCGGCGGCAGCCACCCCTGGGAACTCAGCCTACCATGGGGACCCAGGTGCTGGCAGTTCCACAGAGGAATCCTCCCTCCAGCCCACCAGCTCCAAGACCCAGTGCAGGGAAGCTCCAGGCCAAGCAATTAGAGGGGCAGGGACACAGCCCCACCCATCAGTAGACACGCCCCTAAGACACGCCCCTCCCCATGCCAAGCCCTCAGCCACCTCTGGACAGAGCCCACTCACCCTCTCCTGCCTTTTAAGTGACGCCCTCCCCTGCACTGTCTCTGGAACTCCTGGCTTTCTTTCCTGGATGCAATAGCTCTTTCTCTGAGGATACAAAGGGAACTCCTCTCCTTCCTCAAGCCTTGCTTGCTTCCTGGGGACCTTTCCTGTGTTTAGTTTTGATGCTGAAAACTTGGCCTCTGCGCGCCAGTGCTGAATCGAAACTTGGAGACAGAGTTTGGGCTGAAGTAGAAACGAATAGCTTTATTGCTTTGCCAGGAAAAGGGGGACAGGGGGCTCGTGCCCTGAAAAACTCTGTCCCAACCCGGGAGGATCTGGTGAGGAGTTTTACAGCCATGGTTCAAGGGCGGGGTTGCTGATGAGGATCAGGGTGTGTGCAGGGCCTGCCGCTCCTTTAGTCTGGCCTCAGGGGGTCTCCTGATGAGCCTCTCTAGGTTATCAAACTGTGATCCTCTCTGGAATGAAGAATGTGAACATCTTCCATTTGTTGGGGGGTTTTATAAAGAGCTCAAAGGTATTATGTGTATCCCTTGAGCGGTAACCAGGACCCTGCCCCAAGGCTGCACTGCTGTTTCTTGGCTGCCCCTCCCTTGTCTCTGCATCGCCCCCGCCACCCCAGTCCTCTTTATTTCTGTCAGTCCTCCCTTCATCTCAGCTTCCAGAAGTGCCTGGTTTCTCAGTTTTTAGCTGTGTTGGTCTGATTGGTCCTCGAATTTCCAGGCTGCACGTTCGGGATTTGGTTTTCTCAGGCCAGCTAAATCACTTACCAGCCATAGGCTGTTCTGCAGTAATCCTAACGAGGATGAGGCAGGTCCAGAGCTTCTGGTGGTGATGTCACCGTGACACAGAGGGAGCCTGATGGACAAAGGAAAGTGAGCTGAGAGATGAGAAAGGAGACAGATTTCTTACAAGAAGCCACCTCACTGCTTCAGGGTCCCACAGATGGGCACCAAGGAATCTTGTGTTTGTGATTATTGCTTGTTTAGTGCAGTTTAGCTTGAAATTCTGCCAGGTACAACTGAAAGATCCCTGACCCCATACTTTTGTCTTCTCTAAATTTTATCTGCTGGCTATGCCATCTGCTCCCCTCTTCCTAACCAGGCATATTCAAACAGCACCTTCTCAGAGAGGCCTACCTACTGAAACAGCACCTGGTTCTCTTCTGTCTCCCAACCCCCTCCCCTTCTGACCCAGCCAGGACCCCTCCAAAGATGCCACATATACTCAGGGAGCTGCAAATGATATGATAAGATGGAAGGGCAGGCGTTGGTCAAGTATGGCCCGTGGACTGAATCCAGCCCATAGTCTGTTTTTGTCAATAAAGTTTTCTTGGAACACAACAGGGTTCATTCCACTGTATATTGTCTATGCCACTTTCACCCTGTGATGGCGGAGTTGAGTAGTGGTCTGCAATGTGTAAAGTATTTACTGCCTGGACCTCGATGGAACTAGTTTGCTGAGGTCTAGAGTCTAGTGGCTAAGAGGACGGCATTCAGACAGGCTTGCATTCACATCTCGGCAAGGTCACCTATGCACTGTGTGACCTCGGGCAGGGGATCTAGCCTCTCTGAACCAAGCCTCTCTGCATCTTCAAGCAGGTGCCTGCCTCGTGCTTGTTGGGGAGATTCAGTCCTGTAGTAACAGATGTGTAACCCAGACACCTGTGGGCGCTCAACCCCAGCAGTGAACTTCCGTTCACACCCCAGGCAAGTTTCCCAGAGCGTCCATTGGCCCCATGTGGGCGGGGCCGCTGCCCTGTTTACTTTGGTCCCTCAGTGTGTCGTTCACTGAATGAATTGATGGAAATGACCAGTTGGCCTGGCCTCCCTGTGCCCCTCACTGCAGGCCTGAGATCTGACTCCTTCCTGTCCACTGGCCTGGTGCCCCCGGGCCCGGGGGATGGGGGGAAGAGAGGCAGGGTTCACACCCTGAATGCCTTGGCGAGACCTGACGGGGACAGAGCTAGATGGGGCTGCGTGCAGCAGTGTGGAGAGTCAGGAGCCGGGCTCTGCAGGATGCGGGTGGGGGGCGGTCACTGGCCAGCGTGATGTCCGCAGCAGGCTTTGAGCTGCACCCACTCACCCCAGACAGCCGTCCCCAGCTGCTAAATAAATAGCGAAAACTACTTGCAAGCCTGGAACCCCACGGTCAGCCTGTCTCTCCAATTTCTAGCTCTGGGCATCTCTCTCCTTGTCTGCCGGGAGGACCTGCCCTTGGTAGGCTGTGCCTCGGTGAGCATGGCTCTTCCAGGAGACCAAGCAGGGGTCCCCTGGTGGTGACCACGGAGAGCCTAGGGTCCCCATGGCCTTCCCACCAGCCATGGAAGGTTCTAGGTGTCTGATGCTGTGGCTCAGTGGCTCAGCCTCTTGGGTGTCCTGGCCACACGGGGTCCTTGGTGGCATTGGCACCCCAGTCCCCCAACTTTACAGCATCAGCCTCCTGGACCCAGAGCACATGGTCCCATGTATGAAGAGTTTTCCTGGCATGGATTGTTCTTCCTCTTTGTAGCCTTTTCCTTGGGCAGAGGGGGTGACTGACTGCATAAGTAAATATGCTTCATTCTTTGCTGTGTTAGCTTCCTGTGGCTTTAATTTTCTTATTCTTTTCTTCCAAATAAGACTGAAATCAGTTTAAGCAAAGAAATTATTCATTAACGGAATGGTGTCAGTGTTTGGTATTGGGATCAACTGAAGTCGATTAGGGATCAACAGAATTAATTATTCTCTCTGGGCTGAAAGCAGGAAGTGGGAACTGGGAGAAAAGGATCTCTCCTTAACTCATGGCAAGGAAGAGACAGGATTTTAATAGACCTGGGTGGCTGCATGTTGGCAGCTCCACGCTAAATGGCCGAGGCCGGCGGGGGACTGGTTGTCCACACCCATCCGCAGAGAATGGAATCTCAGCTAAAAATGGGCTCCAAAAGGGAAACCCCAAAGGGACAGGTGGGCATGCACCTCAGGCACAGGATTTGAGGGGGGTCACAAAACTCAATCATCAAGACAAAGAATTGTTCAGTGCAATGTTTTAACAAGTGTTAGAGAGGGTGTGGAGAGGCTGAAAGCCTGTGCAGTGTGGATGGGAATCTTCAATGGCGCAGCCACTGTGGGAAACAGTATGGAGGGTCCTCAGAAATTAAAAATAGAATCTCCATATTATTGAGCAGCTCCACTTCTGGGTATAAACCCCAAAGAATTGAAAGCAGTGTCTCAAAGAGACATCTGCACTCCCATGTTCACTGCAACATTATTCACAAGAGCCAACATGTGGAAGCAACCTAAATGTCCATCAGCAGTTGAGTGGATAAACAAAGTGTGGCCTTTACATCCAAGGGAATATCGTTCAGCCGTAAGACAGAAGGAAATCCTACCGTTTGTGACAACGTGGATGGACCTGGAGGATGTTACGCTGAGTGAGATAAGCCGGGCACAGAAGGAAAAATACTGTGTGATTCCACTTACATGTGGAATCTGAAATAGCCAGACTTAGCAGAAGCAGAAAATAGAATGGTGGTTGCCAGGGCTGGGGGAGGGGGAGGGGGAAGTTATAAATCAGCGGGCATAAAGTTTCCGTCAAGCAAGGAGATCTGCACAGCACTGTGCCTTGGTCGGCAATACTGGTGTGTACACTTAGATGTGCTCCAAGTGTGGGGGAGGGGGGAGGGGGAAGGGTTGCCGGTCATTGGGTACTAGGTGATGGTTACACACCAGAGCTCTGCTGTGCACTGTAGGGCCTGCCCTTAACAGCACTGTATTGTGCACTTAACATTTTGTTTGACGGTAGATTGCGTGTTAAGTGTTCTTACCCCCAAAACAGAAGAGACAAAAATCAGAAAGCAAGGGGTACAAGGAATCTTTGCTTTTTGCTGTTACCATGAACATGGGATGGTTTCACAGGTGTTTGCTTACGTCCAAACTCATCAAATGGTATTCATTAAATATGTCAATTATATTGAAAGCTGAGCAAAAAAAAAAAAACCATTAAAAAAATCAAAACCAGTGCAAAATAATCTGCAATGGACAAAATGTCAAAATTTTAAGTAAAGACAGCCTGTTGTTCTTTGTTTTATGACCTTGCAATGGGGTCACGTGTTTCCAACCCACCTGCGGCTCTGGGCCTGGCTGCCCTTGTGTCCCCCTGTGTCACTTGGGTTTATGAGGGTTGACAGTGATGCGCCAGCATATTGGGCAATATGGGGCTTTATATAGCGTCACGTTCTTTGACTGTAGGGTTTTTATTCACCTTTCTCACTTGGTTCAAGATACAAGAGGATGTTCTGGTAAGCGTGTGTACTGATGGAATGTCACCCCCTCGGCTGGCCTGGGCCCAGGCTGGTCTCTCCCTTCACTGGCTGTGCACTCTCGGGCCTGCTCCAGACCTCTCTGATCCTCAGGGCCTATAATTAGGAAACCTGGAACAAAGCATCACGGACCGAGCCACCACGGGATCAGATGACATGACAGATGGGATGCATCTCGGCAGCGTTGGGCCTCCGTGCAGCACGGGGTCCCTTCCATCTCCTTTAGTCACCCGCACGGGACAGGTGAGGGTGGTGATGGCAACGGTGGTATTACTGGGCCTGGGGTCTAAGCCCACCATGCTCAGGCCTGGCTTGGACCAGCCACAGAGCCTGGCCCGGGGGTGCTCAGGAAAGGCCTGCTGATGCGCGGGCCATGGGGTTTCTGACCTCATGTGACTCTCCTGTCGCCTCCTAGAGAGCAGGGCATTCAACCACACCTCTGAGCCCTGGGTGGCCCTTGCAGAGACTGCCCACAGCCCGCACCTGTCATGTGTGGGAAGGTTAGGAGCCCTGAGGTGTCCAAGTGAAAAAGAAAAGAGGCCCAGCAGGCAGGGCCAGTGGGGATGGAGGGGACGCAGAGGGATGGGGGGAGAAGCAGGGGGCTGGAGGGGATGCAGGGGGCTGGAGGGGCTGGAGGGCAATGGGGGATGCAGGAGAATGGGGGGATGCAGGGGGATGGAGGGGATGCAGGGGGATGGACTCCCACGGGAGATGCTGCCAGAGGCTCTTTGACGGGGAAAGCCCTGCCCTTGGGTAGAGGGAACCCAGGAGGATGCCCCCATCCCCGGCCTCCAGCCTCAGGCCTGGCTGTGGTCCCCCAGGGGCCTGCCCAGCCTCGGAGACTCAGGGGTGCCTGAGGAAAGGGTGAGAGGCCCCCCACAGTGGAAAGCCTCCTTTGGGCTGGAGCAAGTCCCCAAACCAAAGCAGTCACGGGAGCTTGTGGTGTGTGTGTGTCTGCACTTGCTCACATGTGTGTGCTCACGCATGCGGATGCCTGTGTGTGTATCTGCACACACACGTGCACGTGCCCACACATGCCTGCAGGCTTACATATGTGTGAACATGCAGGTGCCCACATGCACCTGCGTTTGTCCGCCTGTGTGCTTGCTTGTGCTCATGCATGTGTGCCTGTGTGTATCTGCGTGTACAGGCACATGGTACATGCACACACACGCACACATGCAGATGTATGTGCTCATGTGTGTGTTCACATGTGTCCTCACAGTGCACACACCCACATGGTGCTCACCGGTATGTATGCATGTACCCACACATGCACACGTGTGAGTGTGTGAGAGTGAGTGTGTGAGAGTGAGTGTGTGCGTGAGTGTGTGCGAGCGTGTGAGTGAGTGTGAGTGTGCGTGAGAGTGTGTGAGTGAGCGTGAGTGTGAGTGAGAGTGTGTGAGTGTGAGTGAGTGTGAGTGAGTGTGTGAGTGTGAGTGAGTGTGTGAGTGTGAGTGTGTGTGTGAGTGAGTGTGAGTGTGTGTGTGTGTGTGTGTGTGTGTGTGTGTGGTATCAGCACTTATTTTCTCCTTCTCCTTCACTCAGGGAACCTGTCAGTCTGGCCGTAAGACCTCTGTTTGTCAGTCTGGCCTCCTGGACTTGTGCAGTTTCCAACCAAAAGTGCACCTGCTTTGGGCACCTGCTGCAGAAAGAGGCTCGGATCTGTGAGGCTGTGGGCCCCTGGAGGGGGCATTGCCAAGGAAGACGGAGCCTTTGGAGCACGAGTGCATCTGGGGGAGGCTGACGAGTTCCTTCTTGGGGGGGGAGAGGGAGGGGGCTGGAGGGGATGCAGGGGGCTGGAGGGGCTGGAGGGCAATGGGGGATGCAGGAGAATGGGGGGATGCAGGGGGATGGAGGGGATGCAGGGGGATGGACTCCCACGGGAGATGCTGCCAGAGGCTCTTTGACGGGGAAAGCCCTGCCCTTGGGTAGAGGGAACCCAGGAGGATGCCCCCATCCCCGGCCTCCAGCCTCAGGCCTGGCTGTGGTCCCCCAGGGGCCTGCCCAGCCTCGGAGACTCAGGGGTGCCTGAGGAAAGGGTGAGAGGCCCCCCACAGTGGAAAGCCTCCTTTGGGCTGGAGCAAGTCCCCAAACCAAAGCAGTCACGGGAGCTTGTGGTGTGTGTGTGTCTGCACTTGCTCACATGTGTGTGCTCACGCATGCGGATGCCTGTGTGTGTATCTGCACACACACGTGCACGTGCCCACACATGCCTGCAGGCTTACATATGTGTGAACATGCAGGTGCCCACATGCACCTGCGTTTGTCCGCCTGTGTGCTTGCTTGTGCTCATGCATGTGTGCCTGTGTGTATCTGCGTGTACAGGCACATGGTACATGCACACACACGCACACATGCAGATGTATGTGCTCATGTGTGTGTTCACATGTGTCCTCACAGTGCACACACCCACATGGTGCTCACCGGTATGTATGCATGTACCCACACATGCACACGTGTGAGTGTGTGAGAGTGAGTGTGTGAGAGTGAGTGTGTGCGTGAGTGTGTGCGAGCGTGTGAGTGAGTGTGAGTGTGCGTGAGAGTGTGTGAGTGAGCGTGAGTGTGAGTGAGAGTGTGTGAGTGTGAGTGAGTGTGAGTGAGTGTGTGAGTGTGAGTGAGTGTGTGAGTGTGAGTGTGTGTGTGAGTGAGTGTGAGTGTGTGTGTGTGTGTGTGTGTGTGTGTGTGTGTGGTATCAGCACTTATTTTCTCCTTCTCCTTCACTCAGGGAACCTGTCAGTCTGGCCGTAAGACCTCTGTTTGTCAGTCTGGCCTCCTGGACTTGTGCAGTTTCCAACCAAAAGTGCACCTGCTTTGGGCACCTGCTGCAGAAAGAGGCTCGGATCTGTGAGGCTGTGGGCCCCTGGAGGGGGCATTGCCAAGGAAGACGGAGCCTTTGGAGCACGAGTGCATCTGGGGGAGGCTGACGAGTTCCTTCTTTCCTCCCTCCCTCCCTCCCTCATTCCCTTCCCTGGCAAGTGCTAGGTAAGGGTGAACTGCTATAACTTACTGCTTGTCCACGGGATGCCTTCCACAGGGACCTGCCCGCTACACTCCTCTTATAATTCAGAATCACAAAAGAGTGCACTGATCTTGTGAAAACAGCCATCTTCCATTTTATTCCAAATGCAAATTAAATACAAAAAGTATTTCTCTGGGAATGTTAATTGGTACAGCCACTACGGGAAACAGTACGGAGGTTCCTTAAAAAACTAAAAGTAGAGCTACCATATGATTCAGCGATCCCACTCCTGGGCATATATCTGGAGAAAACTCTAATTTGAAAAGATACATGCACCCCTATGTTCATAGCAGCACTATTCACAATAGTCAAGGCATGGAAGCAACCTAAATGTCCATCGACAGATGAATGGATAAAGAAGATGTGGTATATATATACAATAGAATAATAGCCGTAAAAAAGAATGAAATAATGCCATTTGCAGCAGTGTGGATGGACATAGAGATTACCATACTAAGTGAAGTAAGTCAGAGAAAGACAGATATCATATGATATCACTTATATGTGGAATCTAAAAAATGGTACAGATGAACTTATTTATAAAACAGAAAGAGACTCACAGACATAGAAAACAAACTTACGGTTATGGAAGGGGAAGCGGGGAGGGATATATTAGGAGTTTGGGATTAGCAGATACAAACGACTGTATATAAAATAGATAAACAACAAGGACCTAGTGTATAGCACAGGGAACTATATTCAATATCTTGTAATAACCTATAATGGAAAAGAATCTGAAAAAGAATATATATATAAAAATATATATATGTAAACGGAATCACTTTGCTGTGCACCTAAAATGAACACAACATTGTAAATCAACTACACTTCAATAAAAAAAAAAAGAAAACGTATTTCTCTTTTTACTCTGGCCTCCAGTAAGCTCAGAGCTAGATTTTGGCAACTTCTAAAGTTCGTCGAAGATTTTGCATTTTTTATTTCTTTGCTCATCTATCGATTTTGATATTTTGAAATAGCCTAAATGAAGATTGTTCTTTGTAATTCTCAGCCTCAAGCCCTTCTCAGAAAAACTTGATTATACACATCCCCAGGTCCTTCTTACAGAGAAACAAGTAAATAACATGCAATTATTCAAATTCTGGTTGTTTATAGACGGGAAGGGTGAGCATATGGCTGTTGTCCGGGTGAAATGGAGCCCCAGGGGACTCGGAGGGTTAAGGCCCAACGCACAGCACCGGCTCTGCCTTCATTTTCTTCACCTCTAAATCAACATTAGAAGTCTCTGAACTACCAGGAGGAAAGAAAAGACTTAAAAAGGCAAAGTATAATCCAGGAAAGCAATGATTTCTCGGGCTATTTGTCACTTCAAGTGCAGTACATTAACAAAATGCTGTAGTAAGAAGAGCTACTAAAAAATGATTTATTGATACTTTAGACCTGTTATAACAGGTTAATGTCAATACAATTAGCTCCTGGATCAAGGCGATCCGCTGTAGAGGGAAACTTGAAAGAACAGCATTAAATGCCACTTCATCAAAGATCGGGGAGGGGCTGTGAGGACTTTAACCACAGCGAAGGGCAGAAAGAAAAGCTCTTTTACGGTGTCCACCCTGAATCCCCTCTATGGTCCTCATGGATCTCGTCTCCAGGACTCCACGGGCCGGAGTCCGGGCGGCTCTGAGAAATGGTCAGTTTATCTGGAAGGCCCGAGGCTCTGCTATTTCATGGGTGGATGACTCGGAGGGGAGAATACCCAGCAATTGTTAAGCTGGGAAAATGGGCAGGGGATTGAGGGGGGCTGCCATGAGCCCCCAGCCACGAGCAGCACTTTAGAGGCGAGCACGGGATGGATCCTGGTCTTCCTTTGTCCAGGGGTGCAGCTGGGACCACTGGGTAGGCCTTGTTCCCGGCCTGGCGTGGGGGGCCCTCCATACTTGCTGAGCCCCTCAGCACCCACCTCTGCTCCCAGGGGCCACTCTTATGGGGAGCTGGACCGAGACTGTGTGGCCTTCAGTGTCCCCCGGCTGGTTATCAGGCTGTCCTCGCCACCATGTGAGCTGGGACGGCTGCAGTGTCACCACCCCCATCCTCAGAGAGGCGTTGACAGTGGCAGTTTGTCTGCTAAGATAAAAGGGCACAAGGTCAGAACTCAAATGGCACTGCAGTGAGTGTGGTGACATTTCCATCCCCTTGCCCTGTCTGTGATCCGTGCCACCTCTGGGGTCGTGTCCTAGGCTCCACAGATCTGTGTGCAGGACCCTCTTATGGACACGGGTTCTGCTGCTTGAACCCCAGGGTTCAGGAGAGAGGGTCCGACTGGGCCTCTGTGGACCACCACCCACCACTGGTCCCACCAGCCTTGCCCGGCTGGAGTCAAGTTCTACAGACAGGGTGGTAATGGCAGGCACTCTGGTCCACCGACTGTTTCCCATGATAGAAGAAGTGTCGGTTTGGGTTAATGTAAGAGCCCGAGAGAGAAATCTCATTAATGTTGGTGGAGTCCCTGTGACCAGAGCCCTCCTGGCAGGGCCTGGGGACCCACAGGTACTTTGGGATGAATGAGTGAATGAGTGAGCCAGTGAGGAGACACCATCTCAGCACTGAGAGGGATCCAGCTCCCTGGGGTGCTGTCCACCTCTGGTGAAGGGCAGGAATCCTCTCCACAGCCCCCCTCCTACCCCAGGTCGGAATCTCAAGCAACTTCCCTTTATTTGCCTGGCACGGTCAGCTGCCCGTGGGGCGGGAGGACGGAAAAGCAAGGCTGCGTGCCCGTGTTCCCATGTGAGGGCCTGGGAGCCGCAGCCCACCCTGTCCTGCACCGGCCAGGACGCCCCAGGCCCGGATCCCCCTCCCTCGGTGGGGGAAGAAAGGCTCTGCCCTTTCCGGGGCCCGCTGGCTCCCGGAACGAGGAAGCCAAGATGAGCATGGAGATAAAAGTGGCCCCCGTTCCCTGGGACACAGCGGACCCGTTGGAAAAGGTCCTCTTGTCCTCTTCTCTGCGGGGAGCCCAGGAAAGTGAGGCCCTTCCTCTCAGTTTTCATGACTGATTGCTCTGGAGACTGTTTCTTCCTGAAGCGAAATTCTCCTGAAAATCACACGTCACAGGATTTTCCAGTCCTTTCCCATCTCTCACCTGAGGCCCCAAAGAGCTTTGCCAGCCCTGGTGGCCTTGGTGCGACCATCGACAGCTGTTACCCCTGTCACCTTGGGCGCTGCTGTCTTCCCAGCTTTTCTGAGGCCCAGCAAGCCCGGGCCGGCTCAAGGCCCCCATGCATCCCTGAACCGTGGCATCTAGAATCTCATATCACCTCTGGGTGCTCCGGAAAAGGTGGCTTCAGCAGGGAAAGTGATGGCAGCAGGGCTGGGGAGAGGGTGAGGGGGCTGGGAGATGCTCTCCCCCACCATCACGACACTTGGAAAAGAGAAATAAGCTTGTTTTCTGGGAGGGAAACAGAGGTCTTCCCAGAATAGATGAGACCTGGAGAGGCAGCCTGGCCTCCGGGTAGAGAAGGAAAGGTGAGTTCCTTGGCAGGGCAGCCAGTCAGTAAGGGCAAGTGGAGTCAGACTCCTTCAGGCTGTCCCAGGCTCCGCACTGCCCTGGGGGCCTTGGCTTTGGGTGCTGAGGCTTTCGATGCTGTGGACCAGATGGTCCTTGAGGCTGAGGTGGAGGCTCTGGGGTCCTCACGATGCCCAGCCATTCAGTCCAGAAATAGCCTGCACTCCCTTAGGGGCAGAGTTGGAGCCCCTCTGCTTCCACGGGGGGCTTCCTGGAGGGAATGGTGGTCTCCTGCATGTGGAGGAATTGGCAGCTTGTTACCAGTCCTCTGCCCCATTTCTGGACAGCTCACCCACCTTGGGCCACCTGGCAGGTAGAAGACAGCTTGTCCCCCCCAGGACCAGCCCAGGGCTCTGGCCACTCCTGCTGTCAGCATCCTGCAGGGGTTCACCCACTGCTCTAACCAGGGCATCCATGGGAGGAGAGACAGGAGGCTGTGTCCACTACCCTCTTCCCAGCATAGGGGCAGTGCACTGTGTGTGGTTGCACTCAGCAAACCGGAGGACCGGAAAACTGCCTGCAGTTGATGGCCTCTGTGCTGGGTCTCAGGAACCTGGGTGACTCCAGCTGGGGGGTGAGGGAGCAGGGGGCCAATGTGGGTCTGTATGTCCAAGGCGAGTGAGAGGGGCCGGTGGGGACCTAGAAAGGTGGCTTGTGTCCCCTCCTGGGAGAGCCTTGAATGCCATGGGAGTGTCCCCACAAATACCTTTGGACACTCACCATTCTTGCTTTAAATGGCGACCCTGGAGAGACAAGCGTTTTTGCCCAGGACAGTCAGTTCTTCAGGATAAATGGATTGGCCACAGGGTGAGGATGGATGGCGGGGAGAGTCTGATGCTAGGAAACCCTGTCAGCAGCCCTGGGAAGAGGGCTGAACTGGAAGCAGAGAGAGCTAACTGCCTGGGGGCGGGTGTCCAGGAGAGAAGGGGTCAGTTCTGTTTCTGAGATTGTTGCCTGGGTGACCTGAGGCTGGCAGGGAGTGGGAGAGGAAGCTGCCCCTGGGGAGGATGTTGTGTTTGGCTGATCAGTTGCCCAACTGGTGAGTGTTCATCAAACACCTTCTCTGGGCAGAGTCCCTGGACAAGCCAGACTTCTATAGGAGCGGCCTTCTGGTCTACCCACCTCAGGGGCGTTTTTGCCAGGGTGGCTGCCCTTCCCCCATCAGCCCTGGCATCTCTCTGGGTACCAGGATGCAGAGTTGGGGGACACAGGCTGGACCCTGCAGAGGGGCCCCTGCCTGCTGAGTGGCATCAGTTTAGCCCAATACCCTCCACCACTTGGAATGTGGATTTCACTCCGGAGAAACTCATATGAAATAGATATTTCTCTCCACCGCAGGAGGGATTTATTGGCAAAACTAGCCATCTATTAACATTATCTGGGGACTCTGCATTGGTGAGAATAGATACTGTAAGTCTTAGTTGTATAAAAACCCAGGAGCTAGAAGGCTTTAGTGGACAGCAAATAGAAAAGTCCAGGGAGTTCAGGCCTGTTTATTTTACTTAGAGGGAAAGAACATTCGGTGCGCAGCCAGGCAGGAAATGGGTTTTGGGGACGGCCACTTAGCCTAGTTGTTGGCCCTGAAACTGCGAGTGTAACTGCTGCCTGCAATTAGAGTGGGTGGCTCAAAGGACCGTGTTCTGTAGCCGGTGGTGGAGGCTTCTGGAAAGGAAGGCTTGAAAGTCCAGGGGCCTGCTGGGGAGGAAGATCCTGGTGATAGGCTGAGGGCAGCTCCAGTCCCCAGGGATGCGTCTGATTAGGGTTAGTAAGAGCCACAGTGAAACCAGTTGCCCTGGTGTGAGCCGGGGGTGGGGATTGAGCAGGTGCCCAAATCTCTGTTCATACGATGCTCTCTGCCTGTACTTTGCATTTTGAATGGCTGGGAGCAAGTATGGGATAAATGGGGGGTTTTGTCTTTTCATGCATTTCCTGCTGCATCCCCAGTTCCTGGGATGAGGCTGGGTATAGGGAAACTGCCAGCCCCTGCTGGCCGACCCCAGACCCACCTCTCCAGCCTCTCATTCCTGAGATGCTCCACATCCTTTAGTGGGTTTTCTCTCCACTTCGATCCGTCAGCACCTGTTTCTGCTGACGGCAGTCAGACCCTCAGCAGATCTGCAGGAGTGAGGACCCACGTCCCTGGCACCTGGACACAGGGGCACCCCGGAAGCATGAGTTATGTACGAGGTGGAGGCGTGAAGGGCGAGCAAAGGGAGCCTGGCCCCCCCCTCCCCATTAGGCAGCGAGGACCTGCCTCCCTGACAGGGGACGTGGTTGTCCCAGAGCCCCCGGCTGGGGACGGTGACCTCAGGGCCTGGGGCCCCACAGAACCCACTTGTCACGAGGGCACTGGACTCCCCCTCCCCCTGCAGGAGAGGTGGATTGGGATTGGCCCTGGGTTAGCCTTTGCCATGGCCTAGAGGAAATCTAATGCCTGTGCTTTGGGACAGCACGCCTGAATCTCAGTCACTGTTGTGGACCGAATGTGTCCCGCTCAAATTCATATGGTGAAGCCTAACCGTGCCCCCCCACCCCAACACCATGTGATGGGGCCTTTGGGAGATGAACGGGTCACAGGAGAGATGCCCCCATGATGGGATTAGTGCCTTATAATGGGGAGAACACAGCGAGAAGGGGGTCATCTGCAGACACTGTGGAAGTCGGCTCTCTCCCCCAGGCGCCAAATAGGCTCCGCCTTGAACTTGGGCCCCCCAAGTCCCCATGGCAGGGAGAAATAAACGCTGTGCGTCAGCCCTCCAGTCTGTGGCATTCTGCTGCAGCAGTCCGAGCCGATGAAGCCAGTCACCGGCCTCTTCTGATCATGTCTCTTGCTAATGTGCCCTGAGTGGCAGGGGGACCACGGAGAGGCTGCGCTTGCTGACGGTAGGGGGCATCCTCAGCGGCCGGAGTCTCTGTCGACCCCACTCAGGCCCAGAGTGTCCAGGTGGGTCGCCATGCTCTTACCCCCAGTGGGGATCGGGGCTTGGTTCCCGAGACCCTCCACCCAGGCCTGGCCTCAGGCTTCCACGGCCATTTCAATGTCCCCCTTCTGAAAGAGCGGCACAGCAGGCCGGTGCCTGGGTGGCAAGGCTGAGTTGCCGTCCTTCAGAAACATCAAGAGAGGGCTTCCCTGGTGGCGCAGCGGTTGAGAATCCACCTGCCAGTGCAGGGGACACGGGTTTGAGCCCTGGACTGGGAAGATCCCACATGCCGCAGAGCACCTAAGCCTGTGCGTCACGAGTACTGAGCCTGCGCTCTAGAGCCCGCGAGCCACAACTACTGAGCACACGTGCCGCAACTACTGAAGCCCACGCGCCTAGAGCCCGTGCTCCTCAACAAGAGAAGCCACCGCAATGAGAAGCCCGTGCACCGCAACGAAGAGTAGCCCCCGCTCGCTGCAACTAAAGAAAGCCCACGCACGGCAACAAAGACCCAACACAGCCAAAAATAAATATAAATAAATAAATTTTAAAAAAAAAAGGAAAAGAAAGAAACATCAAGGGAGCATCCTTCCAAATCTCCCGAGGGATGCTGGAGGATCGGAAAAGCAAAAACAAGTGGCTTTGTCCCTTTGTCCACTTCTCCTCTCCCCTCCCCCCACCATGACCTGCAGACGTCAGGAACAGGGCACAGGGCAGTGGGGGGGGTGCTCCAGAATCGGGGTGCCCCCCAGGCCTGGGGAGGCACCACTTCTCCGGGCCTCCGTTTCTCCATCCACAGGGGCCTGTTGATGCAGAGTCTCCAAGTTTACCCTCGGCCACAGATGCTGCAGCTGCCTTCCTGCCTTTGAGAAATGGACGTGCCCTTTCCTGGCCGAGAGGGGCCTCAGAAAGAGGCAAGGATAATTAATATTGATGTGGCTTCAAATGTTAAAAGTTAGAAGTAAATCCAAAACAGAAGGAGAGGGTCATAGGTAACCAATTAAATGGTGACTTCTCCACTGCCCCTCACCTGCTTTGGAGGCGGACCGGACCTTGTCTGGCTCTGCCAATTAATATGCCCTCACCTCCCTGCACTGTGGACCTCAGGCTTTCTGCAAATTGCAGGGAAAGGTGAGATCGGCCGGTGGCAGACACAAGACCATCTCCCATGGTGCAAATGCCAGGGAAGGGGAGGCTCCCGTCAATTTGCAGGGCTGAGGCCCTGGAGAGGAGAGGCAGGCTGTGGTACCCCAGCTGGGGTGTGAGGATTAATGAAGGGGGCTGGGAAGTTGAAAGAGCGCCGGCATCTGAGATGAAGCCCAGCGGGTTTCGCGAGTTCCGGATAAATTTCAAAAAGCAGAGATTGCGGGTGGTGAACTAATTACCTTGCACGGATGGGATCGGAGATCGTATCGATGCAGCTCGATAGAGCCGGGTGGAAGGAGAGATGGGCGGCCCGCTGGGGCACATCGATCGGGCAGAGGGGGTGAGGGCCGGACCCCCGTGTCTCCCCCATTCCAGTCCTGTGGCTGGAAGACCACATTTGGACCCTCATTCTTTAAATATCCCCAAGTTAGAAATTGGTGGGTTTGTGAGGGCCCCTAAGTCGACTAGGATTTGGGCCTGGAGGGGGCCCAGAGATTGGGGTCTCAGTCTTGGTGTTCAGCCCCGGCCCCATCAGGTGTGAGCTGCCTCCATGCCAGCACACGCCTTCACGTGGACGAGCCACTCCTCATGACAACACAGTGGGGACTGTTCCAGAATCACGTCCATGTTAGCGATGGGGAATCCGACACTCAGAGGGGCCAGGTGAGGGCCCTGAGGTCACCCAGCTGGTCCGTGGCAGAGGCGGGGCCCAGCCCAGGGCTTACCTGTACTCCTGACCACTGGCGACCACTGCTCCCCCTGGGGACTCAGCAGACGCTGGCTGTGACCGTGGGCTGTCGGGGAAGGTGGGTCCTGAAGATGGAGTTTGCCGGGAGCTGGAGGGTCGGGGGGAGAAGCTGCACCCCAGGCAGAGGGACCAGAGTGGGTGAAGCGCCCAGAGCTGGGCCGGGATGGGGCAGCTCCAGGTGACAGGTGGGGCATGTGGTGTGGGAGCTGCAGGAGGGAGCCAGGGCGGGAAGGGCCCAGTGTCCTGTGTAAGAGGCAGGGCCCAAGGTGCCCCTGGGGTAACCCGAGGTGTTGGGGGTCAGGGCAAGCTGTGTGCTTTGGAA
>NW_006780611.1:2850191-2863271 GCF_000442215.2 Lipotes vexillifer | reverse complement strand
TCCCAGGGTCCCCTCAGAGTGGAGGGGGGCTGAGGTGGGCCAGGGCTGGAGACCACAACTCGGGAGGGATGTAGGCGACCGAGTTCAAAGGATGTGGTGGCTGCCCTAGGCTGGGGCCGGTATTGGCATCTCCATTTCACAGATGGGAAAGCTGAGGCTCATGGCTTCTGCATCAGTCAGCTCTCAGTGTGTAACAAGCTAACCCCACGTTTAATAACTCAAAACAGCAATCACTTCTTATTTCTCTGTGTCTGCAGGTCTGCTTGGCTGGCCTGGGCCAGGCTGGGCTGGGCTGGGCTGGGCTGAGTGGGCTCGATCCTGCATCGGGGATCAGAGGGTGGGCCAGCTGAGGTCTGGCTTCAGGGGACAGCTTGCTTCTGCTCCATCTGGTCTCTGGTCCTGCAGCAGGCCAGCCTGGCAGCTGGGAGGGAGTGGAGGCCCTCAGGGCCCCTGAGGCCAGGCTCAGAATGGGGTGATGTCACTTTTGCTGGATGCTTTGGGCCAAAGCAAGTCACAAGGCCCATCCAGATTCAAGGGGAAGCTCCGACTCTGCCTGTCCTGGGAGGAGCTGCCAAGTCACATTGGGAGGGGTTGTGTCCAGGGAGGGGTGGGCATTTGGGCCAGGGGTGCAGGCAGTAGGTTCTATAGAAGCCCAGAGGAGGGACTGTCAGATGCGATTGGCTTGTCAGGGAAGGTTTCTTGCGGGAGGTGGGACTCTCCAATCTCTACCCATCAGTGTATTTTATAAAGTTTGGTTTCTTTGCTGAAATTCAAGGCTCATTAAAATTTTCTTTAAAACTTGGAATGGCAGAAGGCAGGCTGCCTCCCATGTAAGATGAGTTTATGAGCAGGCCAACTGCAAATTCATAATTAAAGGAATTTGACAAGAAACAAAGAGGACTGGTTTCCACTGGAGGTGTGGGGAGTTAATTACCGGTTTGTACTCTGCCACAGCGGGTGCGTGTGAGATATATCTGAAGTGGGGGCGGCTGGGAATTCGCTGGGAAAATGCAGTGAAATGTATGTGCCAGTACTGATTTTGTCAATCGAGGTCCCCGCACTAGACATCTTAGAGATGAGAAAAGGTGTTTTGTGCTTGGTTTCTAACATGTTCAGAAACCTCCTTCCGTGAGGCTCAGAGAGAGGACCCCCGGCAGCCCCTCTGGGATGCAGCAGGGCGCTGAGGACATTCTAGGTGGACTACAGGTTTCGATGGGGCCCTGGACTCACACAAAGAGGTCTCTGTGCCGTCTGGGTTCCTCTGGCCCAGTGACCACACGGAACAACCACTGGGCTCTCTGCTCCCATATCCTCCCTCCAGCATGGCTGTCCCTGCTCTTGGAAGAGACCCAAGGGCAAGGATGCGGCACTCAGGGCGTCTGGTTCTTTCTGACCTCTCCAGGCCACTCTCTCACGCTCTGGCCGTCACCCACTTCTGGGCTCTCCTTCATCTTGAGCTTCTACCTTTGCTGGTTCTGCTGCCTGGAATACACTGGAACATTCTGGAACATTCTTCCCAGTCCCTCCTGGCTTCTCCCAC
This sequence comes from Lipotes vexillifer, assembly GCF_000442215.2. NCBI lineage: Eukaryota > Metazoa > Chordata > Mammalia > Artiodactyla > Lipotidae > Lipotes > Lipotes vexillifer. The sequence goes on along the minus strand of NW_006780611.1, from coordinate 2,861,731 downwards.
CCCAGGAATGTCAGGCTGCAGACCTGATGTGTATTCATGTGGATGGACTGCCCTCTGTGCTCATCCCTGGAGGGACAGCCCTGGACCCGGCCTCCAGTGACCCAACCTGATCAGCCCTTCTGCAGGTGACCTGTAGATCGAGGGCATGAAAGTAAATGCTTCTGGCTGGAAGCAGCTGAGTTTTGGAGCCGTTTGTTATGCAGCAAGGGCTGACTGATGAACCTGGTCACACCCATGTATTCTTGCTGTCTCATGTGACATGCCACTTCCTCCAGGAAGCCTTCCTTCACCCCCAAGGTCTGGATGGGGTGTCCCCACTGCGTGGCCCATCCTGGCCCTTGTCCTGCTGTGTGGTCACTGTTTTTCTCCCCATCTGTGTCTGGCTCCCAGGGCCTGAGTGCGGAGCTGGGCTCGTCCGCTTCCTGGGTCTGACAGCTGCTCTGCCCTTTGCCAGCCGTGTGACGTGGGTGAGTCACTCACTCCCCAGCCCCAGGTTTCTCACAGAACAATGGGGATGATCGCTCCAGGTGTCAAAGTGAGGTGTTGGATGAGCACAGGCCTGGCCCAGAGCCTGGTGCACGGGGGTCTTGACAAGAGATGCTCGCCCTTCATCCACACGGGGGACCACCCTGTCCACTGTCTCTCCGAGCCTCAGTTTCCTCCCCTGCAGAGTGTGGGAGTGGCCATCACAGCTACCTGTGGTCACCAGGGTGCAACGGGGGGTCTGCTCTGGGGGACCCCGCCCGTAGGTCACAGGTCTCCACCGCCTCCCCGCCAGCTGGGCTTCATCTTCTTGCTGCCCTTCCTTCCGACACAGACAGGGCTGGCCTCCTGGTCTCCGCCGCAGGCCCATGCTGACCTGGGCAGATGAGAAGGCCTGCTCCCCTAGGCCACCACCCAGGCCCCCCTGAGCCCCAGTCTTGGGAGGGTGAGGGCCGTGACCCCTCCTGACTGGGTGCATGGGAGGGACAGACACCACACGATCCGTGCAGGGGCCACGTGATGGAGTGATCAGGGTTGCCTCTCCCTGGGCAGGTCCACAGACCTTCTCTATGGCCCTGCCCTGCGCCCAGCCCGGCCTTGCAGTGGAGGGGGCCACTCCCCCCAGCCCCTTCCCAGGCTCCTCTTCCGCCTTCTCTGCCTGGCCCTGGGCCCTGGAGGAGGTGGCTGGGCCGGAGGTCACTGCCCCCGCTGGGCTGGCGCGTCCCACACTGCTTGGGGGACCCCTTACCCGGACTACGCGTGTCCTGGACCCGCAGCCTGGGTCACCTGGGCCGAGTTACTCATTTCTGTGCTTCAGGGCACTTGTTTGTAAAATGGGCTCCTAAGGGCTCCTCCCCAGTGGGGCTGGAAGGAACGAATCAATGGGTTAGGGAATAGCATCGGGCACGGAGTGGGTGTGACGTGTGCTGTCTCTGTAACTATTGTCCTGTGTGTATCATCCTTGTGTTTCCTGCACTCAGTGTGGTGCACACACCCTTATGTGGGACCCACTGGCTCTAGACACCTGAAGGTAAGTTGTGATGTGTCATACAAGCTAGATCCTAATTTCTTAAAATACTTGTTTCTGGGGTACGCAGGTGATTCATGCTCACCATATGTTATCTGGAGGGTAGACTTAAGTAGCCCAAAGAGGAAAAACGCCTGTATTTCAGAGCCCAGACTGCTCACCGCTACTCTCTGCAATCACCAAGCCACCTGCATTTCGACACCCAGGGATGACAGCTAAGATTTTGCTGAGTGGCTTTTCTGGTTTATTTTTTTCTTAAGTGCCTGTGTGCACACACACAGAATATACACCTATGTTGAAAACTTAACTGCAGACGATTTGAGGTTACGTTTTTTACTTTATAACGTCTTTCAAACTTTTCTCACGTCACATGCGTTTGTCTGCAGCTGTCCGTCTCATGGACGTGCCATTTCAATGGCCCGTCACATGTTACTCTCGTAAAGATGGTGGAGAGGACGATCTCGCAGGTAGATTTTTATGCAAATCCATGAGAATGCCTCCAGGGAAAACTCTTAGAAGAGCATATATATTTTGGGATAAAAAATATGTATATTAAAATACCCGTGATACAAATTGTTCGTTTGGCTTCCAAAACGCAGCGGTGGGCTGAGGGCCACTGTCTTGCGCTCGTCTCTTCCATTAGCGTGGTGGGTTCTTGGGGGCTGGCTTTGGCTGGGGTGTGGAGAGGGGGACAGTGAGTCAGGAGCCCTGAGGGAGGGTCTCCTGCTGCCCATGGCCTGCACAGGCCCAGCTGTATCTCCAGTCCCCACAGGAGCCATGGAAGCTGGATGCTCCCAGAGCCCGTCCCTGTGCGGAAGGCTCCAGGTGAGAGCAGGCCTTTCCCTCGAGGCTGGCTGACACGGGAGGGGGTGAGGCAGTGGGCCTCTGTCCCCACAGCAAGCCATGTGTGGTGCGTGGAAGAACTGTGGCATCATTTCAGACCAGCCTCTGACCCAGCTGCCTCCCTGGGACCCACTGGGAACCAAGCCCCTAACTGGAGGCAGGACTGGGGGTCTTGGCCAGGCTCTGCCCTGACCTACCCGGGACTCGGGACAAGCATCCCCACCTAAATGCCCGGTCACATCGGTCATTGGGCTGCTGCCGCTGTCAGCCTGGGTCTGCCTTTTGGGCCTGTCTGCCCTCTTTCTGCAAAGTTGTTTCCGACACAGATCAAGTGGTCTTTCGGGGTCAGGATTCGCCTGTTTAATGTGGACAAAACCTGCTTAGGTTATTTGTCCCATTTTACAGATGAGGCGACTGAGGCTCAGAGAGGCCCAGTTGCTTGCCCCATAGCCTCTGGCTGGAGTGGGGTTTTCCACGTGCACTCCCTGGGTCTAGAGACCCATTTTTCTTTTTTTTTTTTGGCTGTGTTGGGTCTTAGTTGCGGCATGCATGTGGGATCTAGTTCTCTGACCAGGGATCGAACCTGGCTCCCCTGCACTGGGAGTGCAGAGCCTTAGCCACTGCACCACCAGGGAAGCCCCATGGCAGGTTTTTATTTGAAATGGTCTCAGGCAACTCCTGAGTGCAGTTCGTCCAAGGCTAACTGCCAGCCCTGCTGCTGCTAAGAGACGCCGGCGAGGCCTCCGGCAAACGGCCGAAGATCACCGATTGCATTTCTCAGCCGGGCAGAACCTCCCTTCCTCACCATTAACCAGAATCTGGATCATTTCGTGTCTAAATTGAACTCCAAGGGAGCACTCCGTCTTCCAGTCTAACAATCGTCTTTTTCTTTTGTTGACAAATATAATGTTGGAATTTTGGGTGATAATGCAAATGGATTTTGAATCTAATTGAACTTTTTATATCAAATATTTCAAAATAACGATGACGTTCTCCTCAGCATCCACAGATGTTGCTCCCAGAGTAGCAGTAATTCTTCTTTGGGATTCAAATTATAACCCTCACTAAGCATCGTGGGTGAACATTTCTGATGGTTTTGCTTCGAATCCATCAAGTCTCTCATTAAATGTTTCCATGTTTTCATAGAGTTCTTGCAATTTTCAAATAAGTTCATTTCAGTGCTCAAGACATGGCAGTGAAGTAAGCCGTTTTTGAAGCCCGTGACTTTACTTTGATAAATCAGCAAGAAAATAAAATCTATATTTTAGCCCTAAGCTCCAGACTGAACCTCCCCTTGGGTGCCAGCTTCTCTCTCTGCCTTGAGGGACCAGTGCGGGGCTCTGACCCCATTTCTTCCCAGAAAGCTGAAAACAGCTGGTATTTACTAAATTCCTCAGTTTTATCATTTCAGATGTACAGGCAAATTTTGCACCTAAGAACTTGAATTTGGAGTTTTCAGAACAAAATTTCCTACTTGTCACTGCAGCTATGATGAGATGTGCCCAGTGTTTCCATAATGTTTTTTTAATTTACAAATTTATTTATTTATTTATTTTTGGCTGTGTTGGGTCTTCGTTGCTGCGCACGGGCTTTCTCTAGTTGCGGCGAGCAGGGGCTACTCTTCGTTGCGGTGCGCGGGCTTCTCATTGCGGTGGCTTCTCTTGTTGCAGAGCACAGGCTCTAGGCACACGGGCTTCAGTAGCTGTGGCACGTGGGCTCTAGAGCGCAGGCTCAGCAGTTGTGGCGCACAGGCTTAGTTGCTCCTTGGCATGTGGGATCTTCCCAGACCAGGGCTCGAACCCATGTCCCCTGCATTGGCAGGTGGATTCTTAACCACTGTGCCACCAGGGAAGTCCCTCCATAATGTTTTCCATAATGATGATCGTTGATGTGGAGAATTTCATTCACCCAGCAGCTGGTTGAGTCCTTTTTTTTTTTTTTTCCAACACAGATGGTGTTTTTTTAAAAGCGTTTTTCTTTAGGGATTGATTTCTGCAGTATCCAGTGACAGCCCCAAGCCCCTGGCTTTGTTGCTTTGACACAGCTGGCGGCATGACCGTTAGCTGTCCCAGTGTCCCCGTGGTTTCTGTGGGGACCACTCCCATTCCAGGTGAGACACTGCAGCCATCAGCACCCCGCCGGCAGGGGCGGGAGAGGAGGCGGTGGGACTTGCTGACCTGGTCTTGGGCCCGGCCCAGGAGTGTTGAGAAACCTCGGTGGTTCCGGAAGCTCTGGCATGGGGCCTCTGATGCTGTTTCTTATTTCTCTGAGAAAGGAGGTGAAACCAGACAGAAAATCCCTTCATCTTTCCTCCCCTGAATCTATCAGCCTCGTATGCTGGACCCGTGCTCTACTGGATGAACGGCCCAGGCCCCTCCCTGTATCCAGACTCCCACCCCTCTGTCCTCCTGCATTACCATCTGCTACTTGCTTCTCTGGGCCAGGACGGCCAACATCCAGCTCCCAGGTCAAAAAGAAATCCTCCCTTGACTCTGACTGAAGCGCTCCCCGCTTCTGCCCGTGGTTGCCACCTCCAGTCAGTCACCAGACCCCCCCACCCTGCAAGCGACCCCTCCATTCCCAGGCCCCGTCCTCCCCGAAGGTGACTGTGACCCTGACCTTTATGCCGTCACTTACTCCTTGCCTTTTTCTATTGCTCTGTCATCCGCAAACAGGTTTCGTAGGTGTCTTCAAATAACACGGTTTATTTTTGCATGTTCTAAGCATTTACGCCAATGAAATGATAGAATACTTCTGTGTCTGGCTGGCTCAATAAACTTTACGTTTAATCCCCAGGGCTGTGTGTAGCTGTGATGCATTTGTCTTTATATCACTGATACTGAGATGCTCTCATCTACTTGCTATTAAAGACTATTCGGCTCCCTGTACAATTAGGAACATTCTTCTGTGGGGTGTATACCCAGGAGTGGAATCCTTGGTCACAGAGCACATGCGTCTCTACATTTCTCAGACAATTCTGTTGTTCAGGGTGTACAGCATCTTAGGGTGGCCCCCATTGTTCTGCATCTTCCCCAGTCATTTTAGCTCTTTTGGTGGTTTGTGGTCGTTTCCCACCGTGGTTTTAAATGTGCATTTCCCTCGTGGCTAATGGGCCACCGTTTTCTGCATTAACAGGCAGCTGGGGCTCTGCGTTTGTGAAGTTTTTGTTCACGTGTTGGGCCCATTTTTGGACTGGATTTGCAGGGGTTCTTTATATATGTCAGGTATGAGACCTTTGTCAGTTATGTGTGTTCCAAATACTTTCTGCCACTTGTCATGCCTTTTCACTCTTTTACTGGTGTTTTTGGATGTATAGAAATATGTAATTTTTACGTGGCCAAATCCATCCAATTTTCCTTTGATGGTTATTGCATTTTGAATTCTGTTCAAAAATCTTTCCCCATTTGAAGGTCATGAGGATATTCTCTTATATCACCATTTAAAAGCTTCATTAAGTGTTTTGACTATCACACTGGGATTTCAGTCTGCATGGAATCACCGTTTGGGTGCCTGGGAGGTGCAGGAGGCCAGTTCCTTTTTCTCCTGTGGGGATACCAGTTGTACCAGAATCGTCTCTCTCCTTCAGTGCTCCTCAGAACCATCTTTGTACTAAATCAGGTGTCCACCTACCCGTGGCCTCTTTCTAGGCCGATTACAGGAGCTTCGTCTTGGCATCTGGCAGAGCAAATACTCTCACGCTTTTCTTGCTTGTCAACAATGTGCTGGCTATTCTTGCCCTTTGAATTTCCATATCCATTTTAGAACTAGCACACTGAGATTCACAGACATGCTTTTTTGGGATTTTGATTAGTATTCAGAGAATTTATGTGTGGGGAGCATTAATCTTGTGTCCACGAATAAATGCAAATTTTATTTTCTCCATTTTTTTTTTTTTTGCGGTACGCGGGCCTCTCACTGTTGCGGCCTCTCCCGTTGCGGAGCACAGGCTCCGGACGCGCAGGCTCAGCGGCCATGGCTCACGGGCCCAGCCGCTCCGCGGCATGTGGGATCTTCCCGGACCGGGGCACGAACCCGTGTCCCCTGCATCGGCAGGCGGACTCTCAACCACTGCGCCACCAGGGAAGCCCCTTATTTTCTCCATTTTAAGAGATTCTTTTAAATGTCTCAATCGTGTTTTATAGTTTCCTGAATAAAGACCTTTTACATCTTTGTTAGATTTATCCCTTCTTCATATTTTTAGATGCTATTGTAAATTTTTTCCCTGAGCTTTTCTCATGGCGGTATAATTTGCCTACAACAAATTACACAGAATTTAGAGTACAGCTCAATGAGTTTTGACATATACATACACTCAAGGTAACAAGATCTCAATCAGGAAGTTTCCCTAGTGCCTCTTTCTGGGAAATTGTCCCATCCCTCTTGCTGAGAAAACCACTATTTGGATTTCCGTCACTGTGGATTAGATTCGCCTGATTTAGAACTCTGTATAAATGGAATCAGACAGTATTTACCCTTTGCTATCTGGCTTCTTCCATTCAACGTTTGTGAGATTTATCCATGTTGTTTTGTGTATTGGTAGTCATGCCTTTTTATTTCAGAATGGCATTTCATTGGATGAGCATACCATAATTTATCATCCACCTGTGGATGCTTATTTGAGTTGTTTTTAGTTTTTGGCAATTATGAACGAAGGTGCTGTAAACAGTCTGGTAGAAGTCTTCGTGTGGATGTGTATTTCCATTTTCTTGGTTAAATATCTGGAAGTGAAATGTCTGGTTTGTAGGATGGGGGTGTGTTTAACTTATGAGAAAATATATAAGAATTTTCAGAGTGGCTGTACCATTTTATATCCCCACCAGCCAGTGTTTGAGAATCCCAATCAACCCTATCCTCTCCCAATCAACCCTATCCTCACGTTTGTTGTCTGACGTCTTAATCTCACCCTTCCTAAGTGAGAGTGAAATGCTGTTCGTTGCGATTTTAATCTGTATTTTCCCTGATGACTAAATGGTGTTGAGCATCTTTTCATGTGCGTATTGGCCACTCATATATCTTCTTCTGTGATGTGTCTGGTCAAGTCTTTTATTCTTTTTGAAAGCATCTTTAGAAAGTTGTATGTGCAATAAATTACAGTCCCTTTAAGTGTACCACTCGATGCATTTTTGACAAATGTACACATGAATGTATGACCACCACAATCAAGATACAGACTACTTCCATCACTCTAAATCCCCCCCTGCCTCTTTGCAGTCAGTTGCCACCCTAACCTCTGACCCTAAATCTCTGATCTCCTTTCTAGTACTAGGGATTACTTTTGCATTTTCCTAGAATTTTATATAAATGGGATCCTACAGTAGGCATTATTCAGTATCTGGATTTTTTCATTGGGTGATGATTTCAGATTTACCACGTTGTTGCATGTGGGCTGTATATTGTATGTTCGTTCATTTCTGTGGGTTTTTTGGTCTTTGTGGTATTTGTTTTTGTAGTATTTCATTGTATGTTTATATCATAATTTGTTAGTCCGTTCACCTGTTGGTGGTCATTAGGGTTGTACTCAGTATTTGTCTCTTATGAATAAAGCTGTTATGAACATTTATGTACAAGTCTTAGTAAGTGTTTTTGTTTATCTTAGGTACGTACTCAGCGTAAAATGTCTCAGTCATAGAGCAGGCATATGGTTAACTATTTAAGATATTTCAAAGTGATTATAGCATTTAATGCTACTACCAGCACTGTGTGAGGGTCCTTGTTACTCCAAATTCTCTCCATTTGGTATCATATTTTTGCCATTGCAGTGGGTGTATTGTGGTACCTGGTTGCTGTTTTAACTTGTATTTCTCAGGTGACTAGTGATGTTAAAGCGTCTGTTTGTGTTCTTAGTGACTATTTTCTATCTTCTTTTATGAAAGGTCTTTGCAAATCTTTCTTCCATTTTTACTTGTCTTCTTATAATTGAGTTGTAGGAGTTCTTTATACGTTCTGGGTGCCAGTTCTTTGCTAAGATATATGGTTGCAAATATCGCCTTACCGTCTGTGACTTGCCTCTTCATTTTCTCTGTGATGTTTTTGAAGAGGAGAGGTTTTGAATTTTATGAAGTCCAATGTATCAATCACTCCTTTGATGTTTGTGCTTTCTGTGTCATAGCTGAGAAATCTCTGCTGTCTCAAGGTTGCAAAAGTATTTTTTCTACAACTTTTATAGTTTTAGTACACTTCCATGTAACTGATTCATTTCAGTTAATCATAACAGTTACAAGCCTGTTGTCTATGAATAAAAACATTTTGCTGCTGCTTTTTCAAGCTGGATGCTTTTTATTCCTATTTCTTGCCTCATGGCACTGGCTAGACCTCCAGTACAATGTTGAGCAGAAATGATGAAAACAGACTCCTCTGCACTGTTCTCAATCTTAGGGGGAAAGGGTTTGTTTTTTCATTATTAAATGTTATGTTAGCTGTAGGTTTTTGGTAGGTGCTTTTTATTATTTTGACGAAGTTCCTTTCTATTCCTAGTTGGTGGAGAATTGTTGACACAAATGGATGTTAAATTGTGTTCTATGCTTTTTCAGTATCTATTGAGAAGAGCATATAATTTTTCTCCTAGATTCTGTTAGTATGGTGAATTGCTTTGATTTTTTTCTTTTTTTTTGAATGCTAAAACAACCTTGTGTTTTTGGAATACAGCAACTTTTATATTTTGGTGGATTTGATTTGCTAAGATTTTGTTAAAGGTTTTGCACATATATACATGGGAAATATCGGTTGGTAGTTTCCTTTTCTTGTAATGTCCTTATTAGGCTTTAGTGATTGGTAACGCTGGCTTTACAAAGTCAACTGTGAAATACTCCATTTTCTGAAAGTAATTGTGTACAAGTAGTCTCACTTTTTCCTAATTGTGCTGTACAGTTCATCAGTGAAGTCATCTGAGCCTTGAGTGATTTTGGTGGCTAGATTTTTGTGAATTTAATTTCTTCAGTAGTTAGAGGGCTATTCAGATTTTCCATTTCTTTTTGAGTCACATTTGGTAATTTGAGTCTTTCAAGGAATTTGCCTATTTCATACAAGTAGTTGAATTTATTGGCATAACTTTTTTTCATAATGTTTTCATATTATCCTTTGAATGACTGTGAGATCTATAATTATGTCACATCTTTCATTCCTGATGGCAAATTTATGTCTTTCATCTTACAGTCTTCATCAGATGTACTAGATATTTATCAAACTAGTCAATTATTTCTTTTTTAAAAAATTTATTTTAGTTATTTATTTTTGGCTGCGTTGGGTCTTTGTTGCTGCGCACAGGCTTTCTCTAGTTGCAGCGAGCGGGGGCTACTCTTTGTTGAGGTGCGCGGGCTTCTTACTGCGGTGGCTTCTCTTGTTGCAAAGCACGGGCTCTAGGTACGCAGGCTTCAGTAGTTGCAGCAGTCAGGCTCAGTAGTTGTGGCTCGCGGGCTCTAGAGCACAGGCTCAGTAGTTGGAGTGCACATTGCTCTGCAGCATGTGGGATCTTCATGGACCAGGGCTCGAACCCGTGTCCCCTGCACTGGCAGGCGGATTCTCAACCACTGTGCCACCAGGGAAGCCCAAGTCAATTATTTCTAAGAACCAGATTTTGGTATCATCGATCCTCTCTATTTGCCTTTTTCCAATTATTTCTGCTATCACCTTTATAATTTCCTTCCTTTGAATAATTTTGCATCTTATATATTCTTTTTCTCTATCTTCTTAAGGTGAAAAATAGAATTATGGGCTTTAGACCTTCCTAATTTTCCGACATAAACATTTAAGGCTCTTAATTTTTCTTTACATGCTACATTGGTGGCATCCCACAAATTTTGATAAATTCCTTTTTACTTTTATGAGCATAAATTATTTCCTAATTTCCCTTGAATTTTGGCCCATGGATTATTTGGATGTATATCATTTAATTTTCAAATATTTGGGGATTTTCAAAATATCTTGTTCTGTTATTGGTTTCTTTTTCTTTTTCTTTATTTATTTTTGGCTGCTTTGGGTCTTCGTTGCTGCATGCGGGCTTTCTCTAGTTGAGGCGAGCAGGGGCTACTCTTCACTGCGGTGTGTGGATTTCTCATTGCAGTGGCTTCTCTTGCTGTGGAGCACAGGTTCTAGGCGCGAGGGTTTCAGTAGTTGTGGCACATGGGCTCAGTAGTTGTGGCTCGCAGGCTCTAGAGAGCAGGCTCAGTACTTGTGGTTCTCGGGCTTAGTTGCTCCATGGCACGTGGGATCTTCCTGGACCAGGGCTCGAACCCATGTCCCCTGCATTGGCAGGTGAATTCTTTTTTTTTTTACATCTTTATTGGAGTATAATTGCTTTACAATGGTGTGTTAGTTTCTGCTTTATAACAAGGTGAATCAGTTATACATATACATATGTTCCCATATCTCTTCCCTCTTGCGTCTCCCTCCCTCCCACCCTCCCTATCCCACCCCTCTAGGCGGTCACAAAGCACCGAGCTGATCTCCCTGTGCTATGCGGCTGCTTCCCACTAGCTAGCTACCTTACGTTTGGTAGTGTATATATGTCCATCCCTCTCTCTCGCTTTGTCTCAGCTTACCCTTCCCCCTCCCCATATCCTCAAGTCCATTCTCTAGTAGGTCTGTGTCTTTATTCCTGTCTTACCCCTAGGTTCTTCATGACATTTTTATTTTCTTAGATTCCATATATATGTGTTAGCATATGGTATTTGTCTTTCTCTTTCTGACTTACTTCACTCTGTATGACAGACTCTAGGTCTATCCACCTCATTACAAATAGCTCAATTTCGTTTCTTTTTATGGCTGAGTAATATTCTATTGTGTATATGTGCCACATCTTCTTTATCCATTCATCCAATGATGGACACTTAGGTTGTTTCCATCTCCTGGCTATTGTAAATAGAGCTGCAATGAACATTTTGGCAGGCGGATTCTTAACCACTGTGCCACCAGGGAAGTCCCTGTTATTGGTTTCTAATTTAATTCTGTTTTTGTAAAATTTCTGTTTTAATATACTTTTAATTCTTTTAAGCATACTGCGACTTATTTTATGGTCCAGCATATGGTGTATCTTGGTAAATGTTTTATGTGTATTTGAACAGAATATGTATTCTGTTGTCACCGGGTGGAGTGTTAGGTGTCACTAGTCTATAGCTGGTTGATGATAACATTGTTTAAGTCTTTTGCTTAAGCTTACTGATGGTCTGTCTATATGCTCTATTAATTACTG
>NW_006780611.1:2840624-2850181 GCF_000442215.2 Lipotes vexillifer | reverse complement strand
AAGAGCGTTGAAATCTCTAATTATGATTGTGCCTTTTTTCCTTTCAGTTTCATCAGTTTTTGCTTCATATATTTTGAAGTTCTGTTATTTGGAACACTCACATGTAGGATTTTTATGGCTTCTCAATGAACTGACTCAGTCATCATTATGAAATGACTCCCTTTATGCCTGGTAACGCCCATATTCTTTATGCTTCCTGTTTGCCATGGCATATATTTTCCATCCCTTTGCTTTTAATTTTTTTTCTCCTGTGTCTTTATATTTAAAGTAGGCTGTTGTAGACAGAATATTGTTGACTCTTACTTTTCCATCCATAGTGACAATTCATGTAATTGTCCCTATAGTTGACTTAAACCTACCACTTTCCTATTTGTTTTGTATTTGTCCCACTGATTCTTTCTTTTTTCCTCTCTCTTTCCCTGCCTTCTTTGGATTAATAATTTTTTAATGATTCCATTTTACCTGCATTAGTGTCTTTTTGACTGCGGCGTTTATTTATTTTTAATATTTAATAGTTACTTTAGGGTTTACACTACGTGCCTTTAAGTCACCAGTCTCTGCTTTTACATGATAGCACACCATTTCACCCAGAGTGTAAGAACCTTGCAGCAGTGTACTTTTCACTTCCTCCTTCTGTCCTTTTACAATAGTTGTCCTATGTATTTTACATCTATATATTTCATAAAACTCCAAATATGTGTTTTATTTTAAATAAATTTTTTAATTTAGAAAAAAAGGTTTTTATCTTTACCGATATAGTTCCCATTTCCACTGTTCTTCATTCCTTTATGTGGACCCATGTCTCTACCTGGAATCATTATTCACCTGAAGAAACTTTTTTTTGTAAGTGTAGGTCTCCTGACAACAAATTCTCTCAGTTTTTGACCATCTGAGCAAGTTTTTATTTGGCCTTCATTTTTATAGTACTTTTTCTGGATATAGAAATTTAGCGTGACTTTTTTTTTTCTTTCAGTGCTTCAGAGATGGCGTTCCATGCCTTCTGGCGTGTGCAGTTTCAGATGCTGTGTCTGCTGTGTTTCTTCTCTTTGCATAAAGGTCTTTCCACCCCCGCCCCCCCCGCCCCCGGCTGCTTTTAAGATTCTTTTTCTTTATCACTGGCTTTCAAAAATTTTGGTTTAGTTTGGTGGTGACTTTGTATGGTTTTCTTTGTTTTGATCTTGAGCTGCTTGCATTTGTAGATTTATAGTTTTCATCAAACTCCAAAAAGTTAAAAATTTAGTTCTTTAAGTAAGCTTTTCCCCTCTCTCTGTTTCTGCTCCTCCTGGGGTTCCAAATGCAGGCATTTTTTAGACTGTGTGATGTTGTCCCAGAGATTACTGAGGGTCTATTCAGGGTGGCTTTTTTTTTTTTTTTTGCTCTTGGGAATCTCATAGACTTGATTTTCTTCTCAGTACAAGCCAAGCTCTATAAAAAGAGCTAGTTTAAGACATTGCAGATTTCATGAAGGTAGGCACTCACTTTAAAGAATAGCCTTTGAAACTCTTGAGTCCACAGAATTATTTTTCTTGTACTCATTGAAGTTATTAGGTACCTGATAAAAAATACCGAGAGGTTGCACGGTAAGGAATATTTCACCTAAATATGCAACATTAGACCAATGAACATGGACTGTCATATTTCTAGCATTATGGAGAGTTCTGGGTTAGGTGCAGGTGCCCCTTCAAGAAAACTTGATTTTTTTATTTTTTTTATTTTTTTGCGGTTCACGGGCCTCTCACTGTTGTTGCCTCTCCCGTTGCAGAGCACAGGCTCTGGACGCGCAGGCTCGGCAGCCATGGCTCACGGGCCCAGCTGCTCCACGCCATGTGGGATCTTCCCGGACTGGGGCACGAACGCGCATCCCCTGCATCGGCAGGCGGACTCTCAACCACTGCGCCACCAGGGAAGCCCTGGAGTGTTGTTTTTTAGTTTTATTGGTGGAATCTAGAGTAGCCTTTATTGGGGAAATTTTAGCCTTACCTTGTAACCCTTCTAAGGTCTTCATGGATAACTCCAGTCTTTCTACTCTTGAAGGATGGAATTAAAATATCTCCCATCCCTGTGTGGGGTCTGGGAGCTTTTCACTTTAGAGTGCCCAGCAGACTGGCTTTGTGCTATTTTACTGTATACATGCAGAGACCAGTGTCCAGCCAGAGTCTCCACCAGATCCTTATGGAGGTTCCTGGAGCTCTTTCTCTGCTTGGCTTCTTCTCTGATAATCTGCCTTGCAAATTCCAGCTGCTGCAGCCTCCCCAGGCTCCGCTTTCTCTCTCTCTCCTCACTTCATCAAGAAGTCTGTGTTCTGCCCCAAGAAAGCCAGGGCAGTCTCAGGACTTCGCCACATTTGTTACCCTATCTCAGGGACTACCGTCCTGTACTCTCTTTTGTTCCAACATTTGTATATTTATATATACAGGTGTATATGTATGTACATACATACATACATTGCCTATATACATGTACATATACATTTATACGCATATATATTTATATACATATGTATATTTATATATGTATGCATATATGTGTATGTATTGTATATTATATATTTGTGTATTTATATACATATGTATATTTATATATTTGTATAGTTTGAGAAGTTTTGAAGTTGGTTAAGGTGAGAAGGCAAATTCTACACTAAGTACTTTTCATGCCCAGTGAGGGAGTATCTTTGGCTGATAAAAAATTTTCTCTTTATTTTTTTCATCAGTTTGATTATGAGGTGCACAAATGTGGGGGCCGTGTGTGTGTGTGTGTGTGTGTGTGTGTGTGTGTGTGTATGTGTGTGTGTCTTGATTGGAATTTGTTGAGATTCTTGAGGCTGTAGGTTGCTTTGGGTCAAATTTAGAGGATTTTCAACAATATTTCTTCAGTTATGTATTTTATATCCCTCATTACCTTGCCTTTGTCTTTCTGGGACTCCAATTCCTTATTGGTTCTTTCTTTTTCTGGTATTTTCCCCCTCAGTTTCCAGAGGCTCTGACACCTAACTAACACTGACTCACTAAGACGCTGTTTTCTGTGTGAATTCCATCCTGTGTGTGCCATATCCCTGGGAAGAGCCGGGGAAAGAGATTCACCCCGTGTGACTGTCTTCTTTCACGTGTTGTATCTCCATCCAGTTTTCTGTCGAATTTTGCTTGCTCTCCTGTGATTTCAGAAAGTTGCTTTACACATTTTCCCCAGAGTTTATAACTGTCATCAGCAAGAGGATTAGTTTGAAATAGGCTTCTCCACTATTACCAGAAACTGAAAAGCATATGTATGTTATCTGGAAAAATTGTTTTCTGGTATGTAGAATTAAAATTGATGTTTAATATTGATTTATATATCCTGCTGCATTAGAAAAATCTTATATTAACTCAAATTACATAGTGCAAATTCCTTTGCACTACATTTATATTATAGCATCTGCCAATAGTAAAAGTTTAGTTTGTTTTTCTTTATTTTTTTTGCCAGTTCTCACATGTATTATTTATTTTCCTTGACTTAACGCGCTGCCTAGTCCTACTGTAAGATACTGGATGGAAGTTGTGATAACGGGCATTTTTGTCCCTTTCCTATTTCTAAGCCAATATTTGAATAAGTCACCATTAAGAATATTCCACTTCTGGGCATATATCCAGACAAAACTCTAATTCAAAAAGATCCACTCACCCCTATGTTCATAGTAGCACTATTCACAATAGCCAAGACATGGAAACAACCTAAATGTCCTTTCCAGATGAATGGATAAAGAAGATGTGGTTTATACATATACAATGGAATATTAGTTATAAAAAAGAATGAAATTATGCCATTTGCAGCAACATGGATGCACTAAGTGAAGTAAGTCAGACAGAGAAAGACAAAAACCATATGTTATCATTATATGCAGAATCTAAAATATGACACAGGGAATTCCCTGGTGGTCCAGTAGTTAGGATGCTGTGCTTCCACTGAAGGGGGCCCGTGTTGGATGCCTGGTCAGGGAACTAAGATCCCACATGCTGTGTAGTGTGGCCAGAAAAAAAAAAAAGGACACAGATGAACTTATTTATGAACCAGACTCACGGACGTAGAGAGCAGACTTGTGGTTGCCGAGGGCGAGGGTGTTGGGGGAGGTTGGGGTTAGAGCAGTTTTAAGCCATTATATATAGGATGGATAAACCACAAGGTCCTCCTGTACAGCACAGGGAACTATATCCAATATCCTATGATAAACCATAATGGAAAAGAATATTAAAAAAAAGAATGTATATATATGTATAACTGAATCACTTTGCTCTACAGCAGAAATCAATACAACATTGTAAATCAACTACACTTCAGTTAAAAGAAAGAATAATACTTAGTGTAGGTTTTCTTGAAGACACACCTCAGATTAAGGACATTTTATTCTATTTTAAAATTGACTCAGTTACTTGTTAAAAAAAATCATGAATGAATGTTAAATTTTTAAATCGCTGTTTCTTTGTTTTGAGATGATCATGATTTTTCTCCTTTAACTGTCAGTGTGGCAAATGATATTGATCAATTTTTTAATGTTAGAACAAATTTACACTCTGGGAATAAACAGATTAGGTCATTATGTAGTTGTTATCCTTCTTAGATAATTATTAATCCTGTGTTAACACTTCATTTAGGATTTTTACATGTATGTTTGTAACTGACGTTTGCCTTTCATTTTCTTCTCCATACTATCCTTGTCAGGTTTGGGAGCAGAGGTATGCTAGTCTTATAAAGTGAACTGGGAAATGTTCCTTTTTTCTCACTTTTCTCTGAGAGAATTTGTGTACGTTTGGAATTCTTTCTTCATTCAAGGTTTGGTACAACTTTCCACTGAATAAATTTTTGCCTTAGAGTTTTCTTTTTGGAGAAGGTTTTTGGATTACCGATTCAGTAATTTTATTATTTATGGGATGATTTTGATTTTCTCTGTTTTCCTCAGGCATATTTTTTAAAAAAATATTTATTTATTTTCCTTATTTATTTATTAAGTTTTGGCTGTGTCAAGCCTTAGTTGCGGCACAAGGGATCTTTGTTGAGGCATGAGGGATCTTTTCATTACGGCACGCGGTCTGCTTGGGTTTCTCTCTAGTTGCGGCATGTGGGCTTCTCTCTAGTTGTGGTGCATGGGCTCAGTAGTTGTGGCACGTGGGCTTAGTTTCCCCTCGTCATGTGGGGTCCTAGTTCCCTGACCAGGGATCGAACCTGCGTCCCCTGCATTGGAAGGCAGATTCTTAACCACGGGACCACTAGGGAAGTCCCCTCTTCAGTCAGTTTTGGTATGCTGTATTTTCCTCGAAGTTATTTTCATCTACATCGCCAAAAGTTCTTATCACAAGGGCAGGTTCTGCCTGCAGGTTCTGTAGCCATCACCTCTTTTATTCCTAATATTGGTCTGGTGTTCTCTTTCTTCTCCCTCTCTGTCCCTTTTTCTTCATTAGATTCATCAGACATTTATCAATTGTGTTTGTTTTTTCAAAGAACTAACTGATGTTTTTGTGGCTCTCCTCATGTACCCTTGTTTTCCATTGTGTTACTTTGTTAATCACGTGGTTTAGTCTTCGGGGTCTCTCCTCCCTCCCCAGCCCACCCTGCTTGATGTATCAATTATAACGATTAAAGATTTGCCTTTTTTTGGTACGTTTGTCAAGTTTTGCTTTACATATTTGGGGGTCATGTTTTTAGGTGCAAATTCAGGAATTATATATTCTTGGTGAATTAAAATGTTTATCAATATAAACAGCCAGTGTTTGTCTCTGGTGATATTTTACCCTCAAGTTTATTGATACAATAATGATATTCATTAGCAGCTTCCTTTCAGTTAGTGTTTACAGATGTACCGTTCCCCATTCTTTCCTTTAAACTCTCCTGTTTTCTTATGTTTAGATGTGATTCACAGAAACAGCATATAGGTTTTTAAAAATCCTGCCTGACCATCTTTGACTTTCAATCAAGTGGTTAAGTCCGTATGTTAGTCAGCATGGGCCACCCTAACAAAATATCACAGACTGGGAGGTTTAAACAACAGAAATCAATCTTCTCACAGTTCTGGAGGGTAATAAGGCCGCAGGGAACACCCTGGATTATCAATCCGGATGCACTTCTCTGATTATTCCCTTAAAATAGAATCCCAGACACATGTGAACAGGACTGCATTTTTTTCTAGGGGATCAGGTTGGGATTTTGTCAGTGTGGAGCATGGCGGGGAACACAGGCCTGCCTACCTCCTGTCCTGTCCATCGCTACCTGGCTCTGAGGTAGGTCAGAAGGGCCAGCCAGATGGGAAATGGAATAAGTGCATTCATCCCTTGATGCCCCAGGTTCCCTGGCAGGTCGGAGCTCAAAGCTTAGGCCTGAGACTTCGACAGAGACCCCTGTGTCCCTTCCCTCCCCCAGTATTCGTAACTTGGGAGCTGGCCACAGTCCAGCTGCTGGGTGTTAGGTGGCCTTGGGGCAAAGGCCTGCCTGCGTGGGGGGTGTGTTGAGTGTGGCCATGGCTGCAGCTGTGCTGAGGCTGGGCCCTAAGGCACTGCTCCCTGTCGCAGTAGGGGGAGAGAGTGGGAAAAAAAGGCATGGTGGCCTGGGCCTCAGGGCCAGCTTGGGCTCAGCCCCTTCCCTCCGCCTGGAGGGGAGGGGACGAGAAGGCAGAGCAAGAATTAGGAGAAGGGACCGCACTCATTAGTAAATCCACAGGAATCAGTCAGCT
Organism: Lipotes vexillifer; assembly: GCF_000442215.2. Classification (NCBI taxonomy): domain Eukaryota; kingdom Metazoa; phylum Chordata; class Mammalia; order Artiodactyla; family Lipotidae; genus Lipotes; species Lipotes vexillifer. The sequence continues at coordinate 2,843,487 of NW_006780611.1, read as the reverse complement.
TGTGCTGGTCCCCAGCCACCCGCAACTCAGAGGCTAAAGCAACACACAAACATTTAGCCCCCGATTCAGCAGGTCAGTGTTTGGGCCGGGCTCGGCTGGGAGGTTCTGTGGGACCCTCGAGGCTCCCTCCAGTGTTGGTGGGCAGCCTCAGGTCAGCGGCCTGGCCCTGCTCCTGGGGCTCAGCAGGCTGTTGGCTGGAGCAGTGGGTACGAGGCCACGTGTCCCTCCTTACCCAGCAGACTGGCTCCCGGCCACCAGCAGGTTTCCAGGAGAACAAGTGACCGCTTGAGGCCTGGGCTCGGACTGGCGCGCTGTCCATCCTTTCCAGCATGTTCTATGGGTCCAGTGGGCAGAGAAAGACGGTGCTTCCTGACGAGAGGCGCTGAAAGTCACCTGCACGGGAGCACGGATTTGTGGAGGGAGTTAGTGTGGCTACTTTTGGAGAAGATATACCAGGGGCCCAATCTATGCCACAGGGTTTGACCAATCTGACGAACATCTTGTCCTTCTTTGTGGGAGGAAGGGGACTAAGGTGGGGAGCAGCTCCTGCAAGATGGCGGAGGGCGCTGCATCTCACCTCCTCCCTCTTACAGTCTTCTGGGCATCCTTTCCACACCAGAGCAGAATGAGGGCCAAACGCTATGCCTGACACTTAGCCCCCTCCTTCTGGAGTGCCGCCTTTCCACAGTCTCCACTGGGAAGCTTCTTTCCTGTAGTCAGTTCTGTTCTAAAATATATCGAATCACCTAGATACAGAGCTGGAAGCGTGTCCAATCTGCTGGGACCAGCACCCGGGAGGAAGGCTCTTAAATCAATTGGAAATCACTTCCATGTAATATGAGTGGACACGGTCAGGGAATAGAAATCCCTGCCAAACCCCTACTCTGAATAGGATGAAAAATTAGATTCATCTGAGAAAAGCAATCAGCAGGCGCTTGTGTACCCTGTTGGAGATCTCCAGGGGGACAGAGGAATCATGGCCTGGTGTGGAAGGAGGACCAGGGCTGCTGAGGCTCCCAGGCTGGTCGGCCACTCTGAGTGATGAAACTTGGGCTTAAACTTCCTGGACCTTCATTTCCTCAAAGCTGACACAAGGATGATAAGGCTTGCCTTGCTGGGTATGTGCTGCACACATACCAGTAACATGTGTGCAGACTGTCACGTAGAGAAGGGATGGAAAAATGGCAGCCATGGTCACCTCTTCCTGGAAAAGCTCTGATATTCGGGGAGCCATCAAGGGTCCCTTGGCCGTGGTGGGCAGGGCACCTCCACGGTGCTGCAGGCTGGCCTTGGGTCTCATGTAACTCATCTTACTGTGCAGCCACAGCAAAGCACATAAGCATTCTGTATCCTGCTTTATTTCCCTTAATACTGCAAGCATTTTTCATGTGGCCAGAGCTGGCAACATTAAAAGGCATGATAGCTGTGAACAGTAAGACTGCACGGGCCAGGTCACTATTTTTTGATATTTAGTTTGCTTCTAATTGTTGTTAGGGGTCATGTGACGATGGAGTGATGGAGCCTTCCTTCTCCCCCTGATTTTGGATGTTTATTTTTTGTCCAATTCCCAGAAGTGGTGTGAGGGCTCCACTGCTCTTGAGCTGTCTGTCCAAATTGCCGTTCCTAAGTCCGAACCAATTTAGACTGACACCAAGGACATGTGACCACATATCGATTTTACTGAACGCTTGCCAGGATTAGGACTCATTTCTCAGCGATTTTAAAGTGGATATAAAATATGACCGCATTATTCTTTTAGAAAATGTGGTGGTTTCGTGATGTGTCAGCTTGGCCTGGTGAACTACACTTCCCATAATTCCTTTCGCGGAGGTTCTGGGCGGAGTGGTGGGTGGGTGAGGGTCTCACGTGAGCTGCGGAGGGAGGCGTGCGGGGTTCACATGTGTGACCCCCTTATCCGCTGGCCTGACTGCGGGGCGTGGGGACTGCTCCCGGTTACTCCGGCTTCTCCGGCTTCTGGTCCAGGTGTGCACGTCCGGGTCCATGACAAAGGGCTGGATCCCCAGGACACCCACACTGCCCAGGCCAGAGGCAACGGAGGGACATGGGTTCCGTCCATCCTCTGGGCTCCCCCCACCTACCGCCTTCTTCCTTCCGCGCCGCCTGCCCTGTGGACGTTAGCCTCCCTTGAGAGACCCCTTAACTAGCTCCCACCCTTGTGTGAGGTCAGATCCCTGTAACAATCTATGTCCATCTCCCCTCCTCTATCTCTATCTCCATCTGCCTCTCCATCACCATGTCCATGACCATGTCCATGTCCACCTCTGTCTCTGTACTTACGGGTTCTACTTCTGTGATTGGACCTCGACTGACAGACACAAACAGTATCCTTATTTGTGATTAGGCAGAGTACGTGGGAAAGCAAACAGGACATGCAGAGTTGGCTGACCCTCCTGGCCAGCCCGTGCCCAGCTCTCCGCTCCAGATGTAATTAGACTCGCTGTTTCTTGTGAATCTTGGAAAGTAAGCCCATGCACAGACAAGCTTGTGTGTACCTGGTTATTTGAATTTTCACACAACTCTGCTTTTCACACAAATGGCAGTACATGGCATCACTGTTTTTGCTTTATTCTCTTGATAGTGTGTCTTGGAGATGGAACCATGGTATCATGGACAGCTACCTCATTGTTTTGGTTTTTTTTTTTTTTTTTTTTTGGCGGTACGCGGGCCTCTCACTGGGGTGGCCTCTCCCATTGTGGAGCACAGGCTCCGGACGCGCAGGCTCAACAGCCATGGCTCACCGGCCTAGCCGCTCCACGGCATGTGGGTTCTTCCCGGACCGGGGCACGAACCCGCGTCCCCTGCATCGGCAGGCGGACTCTCAACCACTGTGCCACCAGGGAAG
>NW_006780611.1:2827469-2840563 GCF_000442215.2 Lipotes vexillifer | reverse complement strand
AGGCCACAGTAATTACTCAGGGCCCCGCTGTGCACCCTCAAAAGCTCCCCTGGTGGTATTTTCCTGCTACCTGTCTTTGTAGAGATGTTGACATCAACACAAATGATAACTATGCCAGTGCAGAGGAGGCTGAGCTCTTTCTTCCTCTCTCTCTTCTTTCTCCTTTCCTCCCTTCTTTCTTTCCTTCCTTCCTTCCTTTTTTTTTAAATTTATTTATTTATTTTTTTTGCGGTACGCAGGCCTCTCACTGTGGTGGCCTCTCCGGTTGCGGAGCACAGGCTCCGGACGTGCAGGCTCAGCGGCCATGGCCCACGGGTCCAGCTGCTCCGCGGCATGTGGGATCTTCCCAGACCGGGGCACGAACCCACGTCCCCTGCATCGGCAGGTGGACTCTCAACCACTGCACCACCAGGGAAGCCCCACCTCGTTGTTTTCAGTGGACTCCCAGTATTCTCTTGCACGAATGCATCATCACTGATTTTACCAGTCACGTACTAATGGGCTTTTATGGTATTTCCAATCTTTTGATATTACAAATAGTGCTATGAATAATATCTTGGTAGACGTGTCATTTTGCACATGTGCTAAAATACCAGTAGGATAAATTTCTGGTTGGTGTAATTACTGGGTCAAAGGGCAAATGTGATGGGTGTCGTTACTCAGAGAGATTGAACCAATTAGTCCACTTTTCTGGATCATCTCTTGTTACTTCCTCATTCTTTTCCCCTTCTGTCTGCCCCCTGTATTGCAGGGGTCACAGCCTGGAGGCTATTTTCCCCAAATCCTTTGGGAGCATGGATCTTGTTTATTATCTGCCAACGAGGCCACTGGTATGAAATTCAGAAGCACAACAGAAAAAGTTGATGTCGGTGAGGGTGTGACATGTGGGTTTCCATAAAGGCTGGGTGAGTCTGTCAGTGGTTTTCAGGTGTGGCTTCCTGCAAAGACCATTCGTGGACAGCTGAGATCTGCAGTGGGGTTCCCCACAGCTTCTGCTCTCCTTAGATTCCCAGACACTCCAGAAGCTTCCCTGACCCTTACTCTTCCCGACAGTTTTGTAAGCCTCTCATTGCCTGCGTGAGATCCCCTCTTATTGAAGTACCTTTGTGTGTGTCCCCTTTTCCTGGTCAAACTCTGGCCGATACATAATAGTATTTGGTATCGGCGCCCGGTCCATGGCTACACCTTCTAACCACAAAGTACTTGGCAACATTTTGTCCACATTTGAGGGCATCAAACTGAAAACTGTATCTCACTGTAGTTTTAATTTCATAAGTGTGTGTTTGTGTATAAGGTTGAATAGTTTTTATATGCTTAGTACCATTTGTATTTCCTTTTCTGTAAACGGGGTTCATATCCTTGGATTACTTTTCTGTTGTCCTGTTGGTCTTCTTATTGATCTGAAGAGCCCCTTTAAAAAAAAAAAAAAGAAATAGAAGTTGTCTATGACGTATGGACCTAGAGACTGTCATACAGAGTGAAGTAAGTCAAAAAGAGAACAAATATCGTATATTAACGCATAGATGTGGAATCTAGAAAAATGGTACAGATGAACCGGTTTGCAGGGCTGACACAGATGACACAGATGTAGAGAACAAATGTATGGACACCAAGGGCGAAAGCGGGTACAGGGGTGGTGGTGGGATGAACTGGGAGATTGGGATTGACATATATACACTAATATGTATAAAACAGATAACTAATAAGAACCTGCTGTATAGCACATGGAACTCCACTTCGCAGTACAGTAGAAACTAACACAATATTGTAAAGCAGCTATTCCCCAATTAAAAAAAAAAAAAAAAGAAAAAAGAAATAGTAGTTGTCTATGACATACATTGCAAACCCTTTCTCCAGTTATAGTTTGTCTTTTGATTTAGTTTATACATTTCTTGACATGAAGATTAAAATAATTTTTATGTAATCAAACCTGTTTTCTTTTATGGACTCTGGGATTTGTGCTAACCTTAATGTGGCTAAGGCTGCACCACCAATGGCCCCATGGGCTTCCCTAGGTGTCTCTGCTCCCTTGAAGATTTTGACCGTATTAATTATATCCTGATCTCCTGTGTTCTTACTCACTTTCCCACCTTGATCTGTCTTGGACTAGGAGATATGCATGAACATTTCCTACCCCAATACATCCCTGTTTCCTCCGATCTTCCCCGAGCGCCTGCTCTGGGAGTGGCTTGACATTACGATGCATGAATGTCCATAATTGCGGACTTCTTTGTAGATGGCACCCTCTGCCATTATAAAGTGCCTTTTCTGTTTTGTATAATGCCTCTTGTCTCCAAATAAGCCCTCTCTGATGTTGACTGTTGTCCCTGCATTTTGTATGCATTTGTCTTGTACACATCCATCTTTAACCTTTCTGAGTCGCTTTGTTTTCAAATTCAGGATGCAGCCTGAAGCTGGGCTTTCCTCCTGGTCCAGTTTAACCCTCTAGTGAAGCAGGGGTATGTCTGAGGTTCCTTCTGTTATACTTTCCACTTTTGATTGTGCCTTAAGAATGTTTTTCACCATAAGTTCTTGGTGTCCTTTACTCTGTTGTGTCAGTTTATTTTTATTGTGTGGAAGTTTGTTTAGTGACTGTCTTATAGTCTGAACTTCAGACATTTGACTCAACCCTTTACTGACTCCACATGGTGAGAAATTATAGAACAAATCCAACTCAACCTTCTCTGCGAACTTTACTTGGGTTTCTTTTCAAATCTCAGAGTTTACCTTTACACTTTCCCACATCCTTACACATCTAGGAATTGATTTATCAGATTTAAATACATTTTTGTCTCTGGTTATGGCAGGTGAGGAAATCTGTGTCCTTATACCACCTCTTGAATAATTTGTCCTTTCTCTTTCACCTTTTGAAGGTACAATATTTCTAAACTGCTCTCATATTTAACCATTACATTTTCTCTGGTAACTAAAACACGATGTTTGGTTTAGTTTTTCATTCATAGTTAACAGTGTAAACATGCTCACAGCTGCTTCTTTTTCTCCGCTTTCTCCTTTTGCCTCTTGGTTGTGACCAAAGTCGTCTTCTGGTTGGTTCTTCAGGATGAGTTCATTTTAAGGATTTTCCTCTAGATTTTGAATTTTCAAAACGTACCTGTCTTTTGTCTTTATATTTGAAAGATACAGATTGGCCGGCTGTGAAGCTCTTGGGTTCCAATTCCCTTTTCAGGACTTTGTAGGCATTCATCCTCCGGATTCCAGCGCTGGGTGTTGTCATGGTAACGACTGAGGCTGGGCTAATGATATTCCCTTTTATGTGACTTGATTTTTCTCTTTGGCTGCTGAAATAATTCTTTCTTTATCTTTAAAATTGAGCAACTTGCTAACACCTTTGCCAATTTTTTCCCCCCTGTGACATGTACCATTCCATCTGTAGACACAAGTCCTTTTTTCTTGTGAGACTTGTTCTTGAACGATAGTAAACTTTTTCTGTTATATTAATTTGCTCTCCATGTCTGTGCTTTTCTCCCTCATCCTCTCAGTCCCCGTGGATTTCCACTTCATTTGTTTGCTTTTCTCAATCAACTCTCATGTCTGTTACTGTGTTTTCCTCATATATGCATTTGTCTTTGCACCGTGTTTAGCTGGGTTTACATTTTAGGTGTCGTTTTATGTTTTCCTTCCACTTTTTTCCTGAACGCTGTCACTTTTTCGCCCATCTCTTTGTTTTCTCTTGATACTTTTATCTCTGCTCTGAGCTCATGTTTATAGAACTGATTCTCTATTAAACATAACATCTTTCCTGATCATGGTGAAATATGTGGTATGTGCTACAGACCAGCAAAAAGTCCCCTGAGGACGCAGGTTGTGTTATTTGGGTTAAACTTCTCCCTGGCAACCCTGGGTTATCACTTAATTCACAGCACAGCCTCCTTCCTCTGTCTGGCTCTTTAAGAAATGGCTTCCTGTAAATAGGGCATCTCAGTGGAATCCCTGGTTCAGTCCCTTTTTCCTACTTCTGGAGACCTATAAACTTGGCCCATGGATGCTTCTGTCCCAGGTCTGTGTCCTGTTCACCTTGCCCAAAGCTGAGTGGAAAGTTTCCACTGTGGCTTTGGCTTCCCGCCAACATCTACCCCCATGGGCCTTTCTTGGTCCCTTTCCATACTTCCGTGTGACTTTTATTGCATATGGCAGTCCTTCCTCATACACTGAGGTTCAGGCCTATCGATATGTTTCTGTTTCTTGTTTTCTTGTGTGCTTTTTGGTTCATGTCTAAAAGGACGAGGGGGAAACAACTGTCTTTCCCTTGCCATTTAAAAACTGCTTTAATTTTTATTTCAATTTGCATTGCATTGATTACTAGTGAAGCTAAATATTGATAATGTATTCTCTCTCTCTCTCTCTCTCTCTCTGTTTCTGGCTGAGCCATGAGGCTTGTGGGATCTTAGTTCCCCGACCAGGGATCGAACCTGCACCCCCTGCAGTGGAAGCGTGGAATCCTAACCACTGGACCGCCAGGGAAGTCCCAATAATGGATTCTCAGTACGGAATTTACGGAAAACCCAGTATAATAAGGCACAGTGTAGCACTGGGATTGATCTTATTTATGGCCGTTCCGGGAGTCTTGAAACTCTGAACTTCCCACACTGGGAAACAGAACTCTCATGGTTCTTCTCAACCATGGAGGCACTTATAACAACGAATAGAGTTCATTTGATATGGCCTCTATAAAGACAACAGCAGAAGGATTTGTCACAGTGACTAAACCACACTTGAATGAATTCAAGTTTTCTCGAAGCAACCTAACATCATTACGTACACGACGACCTCAATGACACGCCGAGTCCTCATTAAGAAACTGATGAGGCTCCAGGAACGTTTCTGCCTCTTGGTCCTGGTTCCCTTTCCCTGTCCTGACTCTGGGTCCCACGCGGGCCCTGCCCTGTGCTCCCCACCCTCCCAGGCTCTGTGACATCGCAGTGGATGGGCCACGTCCAATGACCCCGAGCCTCGAGGCTCATGGTGAAGACTCTCAGAACCCTCCACAGCCTTCCAGGTTCACACTTCCACCTGGAATGTTCCTCGGCCTCCCACGTCTACTGACCCTGACCCCATGCAGAGCTGAACACCGGTGCAGCGCCTGCTTCTTGGGCTCATCTATTCCGAGCACACAGGTGTTTCTCGGGTCTGCATGGCAGCCGAGGGAGGGTTTAACCTGCTCGTGTTCTTTTGGCAGGTCCAGCCCGTGTCCTGCCTCATGCCTCCCGTGGGGAGGAGGCCTCTCCTGCGTCTCACGTCACCATCGCCCCAGGCCGGGCCCTGGGGTTTCATCCCTGATCATGTTTTGTGAGATGTGAGCCTCACTGGTCACTGGTGCTGCGTCCTGTGTTTCCTGCAGCTTGGCTTCCGTGACCTCTCCCCCAGCAAAATGCAAGTGTCTAGAATCAGCTTCCATAGAAGCTCAGAGAGCACGATGTGGATCCCTGTTTTGCTGGATGCTTCCAGGGCTCTGGAGCCTGCCTGTGCTCAGGGTGGGATCTGAGAGGTGGCCATGTTGGACGTTGGGGTGCAAGCCTGGGGGTCATGAGCCCAGGCTGCGAGGGGTCCCTTCTCCTGGAGGGGTCCCCGACCAGCAGGCAGACAGGTGCTCCTGGTTATGCGACACTGCATGGGCGTCTGTCAGAGTAGAGGCTGGGCCACGGTGCTGCTGGTGCCCATGCTGGCATGGTCAGGCTTGCTGGAGGATGCATGTCACGGGGAGGGGCGGGTGTGGAGGTGGGACAGCGGTTTCCAACAGCGTTTGCAGAAAGGCCTGAATCGGGGCAGCTCCATAGCCGGCGCGGAAGGCCAGGGAGGCCCGGAGAGGGGCGTCCTGCTGAGGACGGGAGGTGACAGGGCTCGAGCTCAGTTGGATGGTGGGGAGCTCCCAACGTCTGGCTTTGGTTAGAGACGAGGGGAGGGCGCTGGGCAAGCAGCATCCTCTGGCCTTCCCTCGGCCAAGACGGTGTTTGTGCAGAAACTCTGCTAACTAGACACGACCTGAGAGACCCTCAGCACCCCGCTGGGTGGCGATGCTCTGATAATCAGGGCAGCTGAAGCTTCTGTCGTTTGCATTAGAAACATCCCGAACAGGGTGAGGGTCCACAGATTTACAGTAAAGCAGGAGGGAGGGGGAGAGGAAATGGCCCCTCTGTGCACAACCCTCATCCAAAGCCCCTCCCAACCCCCTGCCCAGATATCAGGATACAGGAAAGATTTGAGAGAGGTCCCTCCAGGCTCACTGTTACTGACAGCGAAGGGGGCTCAGGACCGTGTCCACCGGGCTCTCTGAGGAAAGAACACCATTTCCCCATCACTACAGAGCTTTCAAATTAATTTATTACAATTTGAGGGGATGCATTAGTTCTCATACACTTGTGATTTAAGCCTTGGCGGGAGCCGCCAGGGCAGCTGGGAGCTGAGGATGGAAAGGACCGGGCCCTGCCCCCTCCTCCCGCCCCCACTGGCTGCGACACCCACACCTGCAGGGGCCTTGTCCCCATCCCCCGGGCCTGGCTCCAATCACGCCATTGGGATTCCGGGTCAGGTGCTTCAGCTGACCCAGTGTGGCCGCTCCCGGCTCATGTCACCATCCGGGCCTGGGGGTCCCTGTCGGTACAATGTGTCACGTGGACTAGATTCTCCCACCTGTTTATTCACCACTCCCCCAGATGTCTGTGCTACGGAGGAGACTAAAAGCAAAACTTTCCCTGCGGCCTGAACCCCAGCAATGGCCAGGCGATGGCCCCTTCCCACTGGAACAGGTGTGTTAAAATGATACGACCAAGGCTGAGCCGCCTCCCTGCGGCAGCCCTGTTCTCGGGGCTCCTGCTGGGACCTCCTTTTGATAGCTCTGTGAACTTAGATCAGTGAGGGAGGAAATGTCCCTCTGAGTCCCAAAGAGTTTATCCTTGGGTTTCACCACAGGTGGGTGGAGGCTGGGGCTGTATTTCTCTGCATCCCTCCATCCCTGCCAGAGAGGCCTCCCGTTCTCTGGCTGGAACCCAGCACTGTAGAGCTTGCAAAGCTCAGGAAATCACACGGCTGCCTTGATCACAGACAGAGGAAAGCCAGCCCTGGGGGGTTTGAAGTTCTGCCTTCAGGCAGGAATGTGGACACCGTCTGGGTGCTGTGATGGCCCCGTCCGGTTAGATGCTGCATTCCATGGGGGTTAGGGGGGGTGTGAGGCCCTTTTAGTCTATGATGCCTGCATCTCCCTGGGGCAGCTTAGCCCGGAGAGGGTAGCCCTCCCCAGGGTGGGGAATCGAAACAGGTGGGCCCTCATGTGGGCCCCGCTGTCTGATGGGGGAGGTGAATTTAGTCAAGGAGTCACACATGTAAAATTCATGCCAAGCCAGGGCTGTGAGGGGGACATGGAACCATGGGAATAGGATGCAGGCAGGGCAGGAGTCGGCAGGGAAGCTGCCAAGGCCACTGATTGGGAGAAGACCATTCCAGAGAAAAGACGTGGTGTGTGCCAAGGCCCTGAGGCTGCAGAGAGTGCGGTGGGTCAGGGACGGAGTGGGCGTCGGCGTGGCCCACCGCAGGCAGACGGGGGAGCAGGGACAGCTGAGGCTGGAGGCTTGACCTGCGGGACTGGCTGCCAGGTCGAAGGTTCCGTCTCCACCCTGAGAGCTCTGGAGGCTTTGGACATATGCGAGGAGGGGGGTTTGCATCAGAGGAGGTCGGGGCAGACCAGAGCAGGCACTGTGGCCCAGGAGAGGAGACGGGGAGGCAGGCCGTGCCTCCAGGGCCCTCTCTGGGCGGGTGGAAAGAGGGGGCACGAGGTGGTCCCCTGACTACTAGTGGGTGGGACCAGAGATGCCAAGGACATCAACAGCCTTTTCTGCCCCACCCCCACCAGTGGGCCCCCCGCTGGGAGACACTGTGGAAAATGCTGGGAGTTGGGACCCAGAGAAGGAATCAGATGGGGAGGTGACACATAGAGCCTCAGGGGAACGGTGGGGGATGCGGGCTGAGGGGCTGCAGGGCTTCTTGCGTGGGGGACGACGGCTAGAGTCAGTCACCGGCAGACACTTGTCGAGGGCCTGTCACGGTCCCTGCCCAGGTGCTGGGGACACAGCAGCCCCCAAGATGCTCACTTTCTGGTGTGACCCGCCCACACACTTATTCCATTGTCACTATTGGTGACACACACGTACCAAGATGTACATATGTAGAGTATGATGATGCGTGTGGACGGCAAGGAAGACTGCAGCGGGCGTGTGATGACGTGTAAGCTCCGGGTACGCTGACTGCACGTGGAGGTGGTGCTCAGGTGCGCGTGTAGGGGAGGCTGACTCTCCGTGTAAAACCTCGGAGACCCCGTCGCTGCCCTCAGACCTCGGCTGCCCCTCCAGCGGTAAACCTACGAGCCATGAGCGTCTAAGGACCTCACCTGGAACTTATGGAGGCTGGAATCGTACCCACAGCCTTGGCTACCACCCGACACTGGGGAACCCCAGTCACAGAGGAAAGGGAAGTGCCTTTTTCCACCCAGGCAGGAGCCACACGGCTGGCGTGAGAGCCCGCACCTGCCCTGGCCCTTCCCTGCTCCCTCTGTCCCATCTTGCAGGGGGCACAGGGCTGGGGACAGCCTGGGGAGGTGGGGCGTGGGTGACGGTGCTGGGCCGCCTGTCTCAGGGGCCAGCGTGGGGATCCAGGGGGCTTTGCTGGCGGGAGGAGGTGATGCTCTCTTGGTTCTCCCCCAGTCCACGGAACGTTCCTGAGAAAGTTCCCATTGGGACCTGGAGGCTCTTCCAAAGGACGCTGGGTGACGAGGGGTCGGGAGCTCTGCCACCAGCTCCAATGGGGGGGTCCCAGGGTCAGGCTTCAGGGGAGGGAGCAGGTGGGACTGGCAGTCGATCTGGGTCCACGAGGAGATGCCCAGGGTCCATCCTGGAGCTCTGAGAACTTCCTCATGTCTCGGTGTTGCGTGATGGCCAGACCCCTAAATGGCTGGTGAGACCCTCACTCGGGAGGTGAGGGACATAGGTGGGCGACAGCCTGTCGGGGAGCTGAGACGGCGTTCACAGGGTATTAGTTTTCTGTGCCGGCCAAAACAAATGACCACAAACCAGATGGCTTGAAACAACAGAAGTGGATTCTCTTGCTGTTTCGGGAGCCGGAAATATGAAATCAAGGTGTCCCAGGGCCACGCTCCATCTGGAGGTTCCAGGGGAGGGTCCTTCCTGCCTCTTCCAGCTCCCGGGACCTGTCGGCTTTTGGCCACATCAATTTGGTCTCTGCCTCCGTCTCCCCATCTGTGCGTCCCCTTTTGTGTCTCTTCTGAAGACACCGTCATTGGACTCAGGGCCACTCTGATCCAGGATGATTTCATCGTGGAAGCCTTACTTACATCTGCAAAACCCTCTTCCCCAATTAAATCACATTCTGAGCTCCAGGTAGACACTAATTTTTCAGGGACCATGTTTGACCCACTACAGGGCCCCTTCCAGCTCTGTGAACAGCCAAAGCAGCCAGGACTCCGTTCCTCTGCCCGTGGCCCACCAGCCCCTCTGCACCGACCACAGCCTGCACCCTGGTCTCCCAGCCTCGTGCCCTTCAGCCAGTGGCCTCGCAGCAGCGCCGGAGAAATCACGTGCCACATCTGATGTGAAATCTCACAAAGACCCCACTCTCCGCTGGCGAGATCCTGTGATCCCCATCGCGCTGGGCCACCCCATCGATGGCCCCGCGATGCCTCCCCTGCCCTGCGTCCCGGCGAGAGACAGGTGCATGCAAAGGCTTGGAAGATGCCTTTCCGCAGGCCTCCTGCTTGGAAACGTCTTTCCTCTGTCGGGAACACTGCTCCTGTGCGTGTGGGCATGGCTCCTGTGCAGCCTCAGCTCAAGCCAGCTCTGCAAAGACTGAATCCCAGCATCGGCCTTGACGTCCCACTGAGCGGGGTCCAGGCCCAGCCTCTGGGTGCCCGTGGGGGACTGTGAAGGAGTCACAGTGAATGAGTGAGTGGCCCAGGGGGGCCTCCAACTGGCTCAGACCGTAATCCCGTGCTCTCCTTTCTCAGAGCCCCTTTCAATCACTCCGTCCCCTGACAGGGCCCTGGGGGTGGGGGGGCTGCATCCTTTCTCCCACCACACAGCAGTTAAACCCTCCCCAAAGGTTACTTGCGAAATGATCAGAAACTCGAGAACAGGATCTCTGGGAGTTCAGGCAGCAGCCTCCCCTGGATCTGGGGTCATAAATCTTTTCCGATTGCAAACGATGTCTGCGGTATTTCATAATTGGTGAGATGAAGAGCCCCAATTTTCCAAGAATGTTCAGGAATAACTCAGTTTTAAAGACCACGTCCTAGCAAGTGGAATGGGCCGATTATTCCAGGGAACCCTCCGAGAATCGTTACCACACCACGTAGGGAAATATGCTTGAATTATTGCTGAAAGTTTGCTGAGAGAGTCACGCTGCCCATCGCCAGGAGAGACATTAATGCCCATTTATTAAACACGTTTTTGAGGTTTTATTTCCACAGAAGGATTTGTTTCATGTACTATGTCCTGTGAAGGGCTTACAGTGCAGGGTCAAATGCAGCCCTTCCCCTGATTCCCCAGGGGCTGGGGGGGGGGCGCGGAGCTCACACCGTTGAGGGCAGGCCCTGTGAGGGTGAGGGCCGGCCTGGGGCCGATCAGAGAAGAGAGATTCGCACGTAGTGGGGACCGAGAGGAGGCATCTGTCCCAAGGCCTAAATGCGTCTTTGGGCCTCTTATGCTCCCTTGATCCATAGGGTCAAATGTTCACTGTATCGGTGGAGAGTCCAGGGGCGGTCGTGACTTTCACAGAGGCAGAGAAAAGCTGGCGTATCAGGAATGTGAGACCCTCGGGGCCTCCAGAATTCGTGAGTGTTGTCCCACTTTCATGGGGCTCTCTAGAGGTGAGCAGGCCAAGAGGCTCCCTGAGAAGGCAGGTCGAGTTGGTGACACAGCCAGGCTGCACACTTTCCTTCCCACCATCGTAGGCCCTCCTGGCTGTGCTGTTTGAGTCCTGGGTTTGAGATTTGTTAAAACACTTAGCATGGCCTGTTTACAGGCGGAGAGTGGCCTGTGTGACCTCCACTGTGAAGAATGTGAAGGGCGCAGTGCAGAGTGGGGTAATGGCTGTGCTTGAGCAAAGCCGTACCTGAAGGTGTCATTGCTTGAAAGGTTGCTTTGCCAAGGAAGTATGCTCCAGAAAGGCAGGCAGATGCTGGCAGTGCCAGGCCTATGTGCATGGGTGGGTCCTGACTTGGGTCTCAAAAGACAGAGAAGCCTTTGGCTCTACCGTCTAACGGGGCCTTCTAACTCCCAGTTTTCTATTATACCTCTGCCCAACATGGAACTCTGGGCAACTCTGAAGTCCTTTTAGGAAACAGCTAAGAGGGAGCTTGGCTGGCACGTCAGGTTAAAGTTGGCTTTGGAACTGATGGCTGGATCCCGGCCATGTTGACATCAATGACCATCAGAGGAGCTGCTCTGTGGAGGCACCTTGGAGCTGGCTTTTGGGACATGCCAAGCTCCCTTGGTGGGGAGTCTGGAGGGTGCCCACAGCTCCCAGGATGCTGGCCTCGGCTCTCCCCTGGACCACCTGTGCCGATCACCCTCTCCAGCCACCTAATGTTCTCTGCAGAAATCCCCGCTTCCTGACCAGCTGTTAGGACTGAAACAGATCTGAAAGTTTACAGTCTCCAGAAGACCCTGGACAACCTCGTTACTAGGTTTCTGCTCGAATGAAAGGCACGGAGGCTCTTTTGCGTTTCTGTGGCTTTGCTTGTGCTGTCCCCTCTGGAGCCGGCACCCCACTCTTCTTTCAGGTTCATCTCCCCACATCCTCCAGGACTGTGCCAGCTCCCTCCACCCAAGGCTGGGTGAGGGGCTGCATCCACATTTTTTCATGGCCCTGGTGTTCATCACCAAAGCCTGAATAGGGCAAGGGTCTGCCCAGGATCATGTATCAGCTAGGGGCCGAGTAGAGGGGAACCCACGTGTGATGGGCAGAATAAGGACCCCAGAGATGTTCAGGTCCTGGTCCCCAGAAACTGGGAGTGTTTCCTCACATGGAAGAGGGAGTTTGCAGATGTGATTGAGTTAAGGACCTTGAGATGGGGAGATGGGCCTGGGTTATCGGGTGGGTCCAGCGTCATCACAGGGTTCTCATGAGACGGAGGCGGGAAGGTCAGAGTCAGAGAGGAGATGTGGTGATGGAGGCAGAGGTTGGGGAGTCGGAGGGATCTGAAGATGCTGCTGCACTGCTGGTTCTAGGATGGAGGTAACGACCAAGAAACTGAAAAAGGCCGATTGTCCCCGAGGGATTGTCCCCGGGGGACTCAAGAAGGAGCCAGGCCCCCCGTGCGCCCCTTGACTTTGGCGGCCCAGGTCAGACTCAGGTGGCCAGAGCTGCAGGACGACACGTCGGTGGTGCTGAAGTCGCGTAGTCTGGGGTCCTTTGTGAGGGCAGCCGCGGAAGCCTGGCCTGTGTGTTCCTCACTGCGTCACTCCCTACTGCCCCCTGGTGGCTGTGCCCGTCATCCTGCCCAGGCCTCTCGGCGAGAGCAAGGCCGACCTGTCTCCATTGTTCTGAGAAGGTGGGGGGCACGGGGGCCCCGGAGGCAGTAAGTCCAGGAGCAGAGACTTGAACTCAGACCTGCCGGAATCCCAGACTCATGTTACAGCTGAGGGAGGAAAGGTGCATCCGTGTCCTGGACCCCACGGACCCCACCCAGGGCAGAGGGGCTTAACACGACAGGCACTGATTCCCTCATAGTTCTGGAACCAGAATCCACAGTCAAGGTGTCGGGGGCCACGCTCCCTCTGGAGGCTCCAGAGTAGGGGGTGCCCTCCTTGTCCCCTCCAGGTTCTGGTGGCTCCAGGGGCTCCTGGGCTGTGGCCCCATCGTCTGCCTCTGTCGTCACGTGGCCTCCTCTTCCCACCCTGTGTGTCTCTTAGTACCTTATAAGGACACTTGTAGTTGGATTTAGGGCCCACCTGAAAACCCAGGACTCGGTCACTTCTGCAGACTGGCTTTCTATAAACTCTTCTGTGTTTTTCTTTTCTTTTTTTTTTTTTGCGGTACGCGGGCCTCTCACTGCTGTGGCCTCTCCTGTT